>NC_080173.1:9193463-9262561 GCF_950295315.1 Erinaceus europaeus
TTACAAAGAGAGACCGAGTCACGTGTAAATTCTTTCTCTTGCTGGGACTGTCTTTTGCCTTCATTATTCCATTCCATTCCTGCCTGCCTGCCTGCCTGGCTGGCTGAAGGGCTGACTCAGGTTTTTCCTTGTTTCCCTTGGCCCAATTCATTAAGTCCAGGATGCCACTGGAGTAGACATGGGGCTGGGGGTAGAAAGAGGAGGCGAAGAGGTGGAGGTAGAAGAGAGAGGGAGGAGAGGGGCCAAAAGGGAAGTGCACCAAGATGGTGAGGTACCAAGAGGAGATGGTTTCTCTCATCTCTGTCTTTCAGCCACACCTGTCATCCCCAGATGGAAAGATGAGGAGCGGGTGTGAGTCTGTGACCCATAAAGAAAAAATGAACTCCCAGTGGGTCTAAGAAGCTAAGACTCAAGAGAGTGAAGTCCTCCAGCACACTCATCCTTTTCTGGAGTTTCTGCCGTGTGTGTGTGTGTGTGTGTGTGTGTGTGTGTGTGTGTGTGTGTGTGTGTGTGTCCAGGGTTATCGCTGGGGATCTGTGCCAGCACTACAAATCCACTCCTCCGGGTGACTGCTTTTTCCATTTTACTACACAGGACAGAAAGAGAAATGGGGAGAGGAGAGGGAGACAGAGAGGGAGAGAGAAAGATAGACACCTGCAGACCTGCTTCACGGCTTGTGAAGCGACTCCCCTGCAGGTGGGGAGCCGGGGGCTGGAACTGGAATCCTTGCATGGGTCCTTCCACTTTTACTTGTGCTTAACTGGGTGCATCACTGTCCAGGCCCTCTGCCTTCTATTCTTTCAGCCTATTGAAAACAGTTCATCAGAACAAGATAGAAGAAATGTCGTTACTAAAGACAGAGGGAATCCAAGTACCTTTTCTGCTCCTGAGAATTTTTCAACAGGTTCCTAGGCATTCCATCAGCCTAAAGAGCATAGGAGCCGACAGCTGCCCCTGCCAATACCTCTGCCTCCTCTCCTCACAGTGCTGTCCTACCCCACAGTCAAAGTAGAACCCCCACTTGCCGGAAAACCCTGAGTTCCCTCCAGCCTGTAAACTTCTATGTGCAAATGTCCTGACTGTTGCAAATGTGTTTAAAAAAAAAAAAAAACCCTTAAAAAGCTTCCAGATGTTCTGTTTGCCTGGTGGTGTTTCTCGGCACCTGTCTCCAGAGGCCAATGCAAGATGTCCGGCATCCTGACTGCCAGATGAAATACGAGGTGTCCAAGAGGCACTGCCTGGGGGTAAGCAGAGAATACACCCCTTTCCAGGAACCACACTCAACCAATCTGTCCATCAGGTCTCCCCCACCCCTCCCTGCCCCCTGCAAAGATGCAAGCCTGTGTCTCCTCTTTATTCTCCCACCATCTCTTACACCCCCACCCCAATTCTTGCACTTTTACAAGTGAGAAAGACACAGACCCACATAATACAAGCTCCCCCCACCCCAGCTCTCCAGGGCTACGGAAGGGCAGGTCTGAGGTTCCTCAAAGATACGTTCTCAGGCTCTATCTTCTCTAAGTCCCTCAATTTCTTCTGGCCCATAAACTTTTCAGGCCAACTGTCTGCGATCTCAAGTCAAAGACGAAATCACAGGGCAGTAGGCAGTGACCCTTCCTTCCATGGGAGATGTTAAATGACCATCTGTAGAGGAGTCTTTGGAGCTGGACCAGCTGGAAGCAGAGAATGGAGTTTGTGACCTGTCAAGGTCCCCCCTGGGGCTCGTGGCCTCTGATCTAGAGGAAGCTAATTGCCAACGGGCAGCCCTTGTGCACACAGAGACACACACACACCTTCCCACCACGCACACACCTGAGGGCCCAGGATTCTTTGCACAAGGTGACGCCGGCTCCCTTTGATGTTTGCCGGATGTGTTCTCATTGGGCAAAAACCAGACCTCAATAAAACCCCCGGCATTATCTAGAGGCTGGTGGTTAGCAATTGCACCGGGCTGTTATCTCTGTTGCCAGGTGGGGCAGCTTTGTGGTTCTCCATAGAAAAGCATTAACTTAGAGGTGGATCAAAGACCCTACCGACCAGCCGACCTGGATCCCTTGTTGATCCGCAGGGGATTGTTCTCAAAGATGGACTTTCAAGATAATAGGGACCCCAGTTCCAGACTCCCTCCTGTGCTCTGCTTATCATGAAATATGTCCCCTGGGGCCACCCGACTGCCAATCTCAAGGGCCCTCTCTCTCCTTTCTTCAGGCAGCCCAGTTAGCAAGAGCCAAGTGGGGGCTGGGGCAAGAAAGTCTGGTCACCCTGCTGCAATAATGGGACTCAGGGGACAGAGAGGTACCAACATGGACATCCTGGAATGGGCCGGGGGGGGGGGGGGAGAGGTCCCAGAGAGGAGGATTTGACTATCTACCCTTCCTCAAGTGGGATGACCTGCTAGGGCCCCCTCAATGGGTCCCTGAAACCCTCGCTGGGCCCTAACGACTAGTCCAGTGCTTTCTTCTTTGTGTTAAAAGACCATCTGGGTGGAGAGACACATAAGTGAGTGAATGAACCACCAGTGACCTCGCAAGTGTGGGAAGGACATAGAGCAAGGAAGCTGGCTCCTACCCATGAGAAAACATTTCAGGAAGTGTTATGCTATTGGGGATTTCTTTAGAATCATGGTAGGGAGTCAGACCCAGGTTCAAATCCTGGAGTAGCATCTGATGAGATCTCAGTTCTCAGACAAACTGCTTCAGTGCTCTTAACTCTTGAGAAACAGGCATGGTAATGGTGTCTACTAGACGGTAGGCAATTTACCTTCCTACAGGTCAGAAGCCACCAGTCCCAATCACTGTGAAGAACGAGTTAAAAAGACCTGGCCTCCCTAACAGCACCTGGCAGCATCAGTGCAGTTCCCCATGGCAGGGCCTCTGTTAATAAGTCCAAGTAGCACAATACCAAGGAAGGGAGGAAGGGGGGGTGGGGCTGGGCACTGACATTTGCCTCGATTGCGTTCCAGGTAGAGCCCAGACATGTGGGCACAGAGATCCTTTTGAATCACTGAAAAGCAGTTGCTACCATTAACATGAACTTTGGCTTCATCTCTGCCCACGTTCCCTCAACTGCTTTCCCAAAGATTCGGAACATGTGCCACGGACAGGGAGGAGACAGAGATGCTGGAATCTGCAGGGACCACCTTTAAGGGGTCTCCTAAAGGACCCCCAATGGGTAAGTCTCATGGACCAGGGGCTGCACCCTTAATTCCAAACTAGCTGAGGTCCATGAGCATGTGAGTGTGTGGTTAGTTACAGCTGAGTTACACACACACACACACACACACACACACACACACACACACCCTGCCTTCAACTCCTGAATCTTCTCTGCCTCTCTCAACCTTCCCACTTGAGGTCTTTCTCCTCCAAGCCTCCCAGGGTCATGCTTTTCATTCATTCAGACACTGTAACTTAAAGACCCAAGTTCAGGGAGCTGGGCGGTAGTGCAGTGGGTTAAGCGCAGGTGGCGCAAAGTGCAAGGACTGGCTTAAGGATCCCGGTTCGAGCCTCTGGCTCCCCACCTGCAGGGAAGTCCTTCACTGGCGGTGAAGCAAATCTGCAGGTGTCTATCTTTCTCTCCCCCTCTCTTTCTTCCCCTCCTCTCTCCATTTCTCTCTGTCCTATCCAACAACAATGATAGCAATAATAACTACAGCAATAAAACAACAAGGACAACAAAAGGGAATAAATAAATATAAAAATTTTTTTAAAAAGACCGAAGATCAGTCAACTAGCTGGAGAAGATGCCTCCAGGGACCCTGACTGGCATGCCTGGCCCAGTGGGTGCCCATGTGTTCAGGGAAGGCCTGCATCTTCCTGTCACTGCAAGACCAGGCTTTCACCCAAGGCTGCAGCTGAGCTTCCACAGGCCCTGGAAGGTCAGGCAGTGAGTTCACAGGACAGGCCACCCACACCGCGCATCAGGACTGTGGACTGTCCCCTGAGCCCTCGAGGCTCTGGCCCTTGGCCCTGCCTCGGAAGGAAGACTACCACATGGCTTCCCCAAGGAGAAGGATAAGAAGAGAAGGAGCAGAACTGTTTTTTTCCCCCAGTATGAGAAGGAGTCACACTGCCCTCTGGGTACTAGGTCCTCTTCCTGTGCCTGGGAGGAGATGTGCCTGGGTGAGTTTGGAGTTGAAGAAAGGGCTAGAAGTGTCCCGCAAATGTTCAGACAAAGGCAAGAAGGTGTCCACAGTGCCAACAGACCTTTTGGGGAGGAGAGGGGCCCCCTGGTCTCTGCAGTCCCAGATGCTTTCAATGCAGCCCCCCCCCCAACCTTGTGTCACTTCACACTCTTCTAATTAAAGATGCAAACTGGATTTTCATGTTTGCAGAGAGCTTTGACCAAAAATGCAGGCGGCAGACCAAAAAACAAGAAGAGACCTCTTTCTTGTGTTCTCTCTCTCTCTCTCTCTCTCTCTCTTTTTTCTCTCTCCCTTTCTTCTAAAAGGACAGGGGTGGCATGGGGGTGGAGACAGCAAACAAGCTCTTGGCAGCCTTGGATCCTCCAGCCTGTGTCTGTCTGTCTGCCTCTCTTTCTCTCATCCTACAGACACCCACCCAGCCCCATCCTCATCCTGGTCAGGCTGGGTGAGGCTCTGGGAAAGAGAGGAAAGAGGCAAAGAACAGACTCTCCCGGCACAGCTGCCAAGAAAGGAGCCCCAAAGCCCTGTCTGGGCGGAAGGCAACCTTCCCAGGTTCCTTGGCGTGCTGGGACTTGCTGGAAACCAGAGCCTGGGCTGGCAGGAGGAGGTGGACAGTGAACCAGAATTCAAAGTGGCGGCCAAAGGAGGGGAGTGCAGGAGGGAAGGGGGGAGGTTTCAGTGAATCATATAAATTAGAGACAGAAAGGATGTCAGGCCACCTTCATTTCCTTCCTCTCCTAATGGGAATTATCTCATTAGCCCCAAGCTTCCTAGAGGCTGACTTTAAATGATTCCTGTAATGGGGATTGCATATCGCAGCACCCACCCCCCCCTTCCCCTGCCCAACCCCATCAGACTCCTTGGAGAGCTAGGCAGGGCTCTTAAAGGGACAGCAGCAACCTGACACCAGCTCAATCTAGAGAAATTGAATACTTTCCCCTGACATGTCACAGGGTGCCAGTGAGCACTGCCCTTTCCCCTTGTATTTCTACTCTCAGAAAAAAAAAATAAATAAAAAAGCCCTGGTAGGGGAGTCAGGCGGTAGCACAGTGGGTTAAGCGCACGTGGCACAAAGCTCAAGGACTGGCTTAAGGATCCCTGTTCGAGCCCCCTCCCCCCTACTGCAGGGGAGTCTCTTCACAGGAAGTGAAGCAGGTCTGTGGGTGTCTGTCTTTCTCTCCTCCTCTCTGACTTCCCCTTCTCTCTCCATTTCTCTCTGTCCTATCCAACAACAATGGCATCAATAATAACTACAACAATAAAACAACAAGGGCAACAAAAGGGAATAAATAAATAAATAAATAAAAGTCCTGGTTAGAGCAGTGGGTTCAATAATGACCACTCTGCTAGCCCCTACTCCACAGAGAGTCACCTTCTAATCCCTGAAGGCTGTAAGTGTTACTTCATATAGCAAAAGGGACTTGGCAGAGGGTAGTCAGTCAAGGGACTTAAAAAAAATTTATTTTTAATTTTTTAATGTTTATTTATTTATTCCCTTTTGTTGCCCTTGATGTTTTATTGTAGTTATTGTTGTCGTTGTTGCTGGATAGAATAAAGAAAAATGGAGAGAGAAGGGGAAGACAGAGAGGGGGAGAGAAAGACAGACACCTGCAGACCTGCTTCACCGCCTGTGAAGTGACTCCCCTGCTGGTGGGGAGCCGGGCACTAGAACCAGGATCCTTATGCCGGTCCTTGCACTTTGTGCCACCTATGCTTAACCCACTGAGCTACTGCCCGACTCCATTTTTTAATTTAAAAAAAAAAATTATCTTTGAGAGTCAGGCGGTGGCGCAGCGGGTTAAGCACACATGGCGCAAAGCACAAGGACTGGAGTTCCAGCCCCTGATTCCCCATCTGCAGGGGAATCGCTTGCTGTGAAGCAGGTCTGCAGGTGTCTATCTTGATCTCCCCCTCTGTGTCTTCCCCTCCTCTCTCCATTTCTCTCTTTCCTATCCAACAACGAGAATATCAATAACAAAAAAAGGGCAACAAAGGGAATAAATAAATATTAAAAAATAATTTAAAATACTATCTTTATTTATATATTCAAATATTGGGTAGAAACAGCCAGAAATCGAGAGGGAAGGGGGTGACAGAGAGGAAGAAAGACAGAGGGACAGCTGCAGCCCTGCTTCACCACTCAAGAAGCTTCCCCTCTAAAGGTGAGGATGGGGGCTTGAACCCCATCCTTGCTCATTTTAACATGTGTGCTCAGCTAGGTATGATGCCACCTGGCTAGGGCCGCCCTAAGAGTTTCATTTTATAAAGACTTATTTATGTACTAATAAGAAGAGAAGAGAGAACAAAAACATCACTCTGAAACATGCGGTACCAGAAATAGAGCCTTGGAGCCCAGGTGAGCAACTCCAGCACTCTAGCTTTTTGAGCTATCTCCCTGACAAGTTTAGGATTTGCAAACAGAGGGGATCATTTCAATTTATTCTGATAGGCATAACAGAGGCTCATCAAATAGAAACTTGAGTACAGAGAGGAGAATAACCACAAAGGCAAAGACTGAAATGACGCAGCCACAAGCCAAGGAGCCTTAGCAGCCTCCAAAAAGCTGAGAGAGCCAAGATAAATCAGCCCTGCTAGCACTTTGCACTTAGCTCCATAAGACACAATCCAGGCCTCTGGCCTCCAGAATCTCCATCTCTCTTTCTAATTCACACACCTTCTTCCTCACCTCACAGTCTTCTCCGTGTCTCTTTATTCTCACATACAACAAGACCACTTGCCACTGAGCACCTAACTAGTCACACCTGCAAAGACCTCACTTCCCAAGAAGACTGCAGACTGAGGTTCTAAATAGATGTAACTTCTGGGTGACATCAATCAACCAACCCAATATAGCCTTTCTGCAATCCCCCCTCCTTTTTTTTTCCCTTCAAACCTCCAAAGTCTTCTTTTGATTCTTCTAGAACCCAGAGGTCAAAATCCCTTGAGGAAGTTTCCCGACACAGATGGATTCTCCCAGACAGAATGGATGTACTTTCAACTAGAGTCGCTAGTGTTTGGCAGCTCGAGAAGACTTCCAATTCTCCCTGGCCAGAGAAGGAAAGCGGAGACCATCTGTCTGAAAGGTTCAGAGGACACCTGGGAATGGATGGGAGATGAAATCAGATGGTCAAAAAAGAATTTGGTTTTGCAGGACGGGTGGTGGCGCACCTGGCTGAGCATGCACGTTGCAGTGTGCTAGGATCCGGGTTTGAGCCCCCAAGCTTTATGAGTGCTGAGGCAGGGCTGCAGGTGTCTCTCTGTCTCTCTTCCTCTCTATCTCCCCCTACCCTCTCGATTTCTGGCTGTCTTTACCCAATAAGTAAAGATTATATATATATATATTATCCATTATGCTGTCTCCCCAGTTCCTCTGGCTTACGTTATCTTTTTTAAAATTATTTATTTATTATTGGATAGAGAAAGAGAGAAATTTAGAAGGGAGCGGGAGATAGAGAGGAAAAGAGACAGAGAGACACCTGCCACCCTGCTTCACCATTCATGAGGCCCCTCACCTCTATAGGTGAGAACCAGGGGCTTGAACCCAGGTCTTTGTGCACTGTAATGTGTGTGCTTAACCTGGTGCGCCACCACCTGGCCCCCAATAAAAAAAAAAAGAAAAAGTTAAAGCCTAAAAAGAATTTGATTTTTATGAAAGGCAAGATTGTACTTAAGTTAATTAGCAAGTTGCTTGTCCCAGAGAAGTCACAAGGGAGAGGCCCGACTGAGACACCCTCTTGAAGTTAACATCCCTGTTCATGAATGCACAGGACTCCACAAAGCAAGAAATCAGCCAGGGATTAGATGCTTTGCATTTTTAATGACTACTTGCAAGTGTCTCCTTGGTGCACTGCATTATGGGATACAACCTGACCAGGCCATGTGCTTCTTTCTTCTTAGATGTCAAGAAAATGCCAAAGCAGCACATATCTACATGGCCAGGCGATAATACCTAAATCAGGGGCTCAGTCATTAAACAGACAGAGAAAGGGACTTTGTGTCACAGCCAGTGGGTCCCCTGGAAAGACCTCAGAGGTAAGTGGTTTACTTTTCTCCTGTTCAGCCCACTAGGATGGAGAGAGAAGGTAGAGAAGCCTTTCTCCTTAGCAGCCAAGAAACAGCGCAGCCCAGACAAAACACAACACCCCCCAGCCCCCACCCCCACCCTCCGCGGCCACTGATTTATCAGCTGTGGGAGGCCCAAGAGCTCTTAAACCACAGGTGGGTGCCCAGGAAGCCACCCTCCCAGGAGAGCACAGACCTCAGGCCTGCTTTGTGGCTGATCCCTGTAAGCACCCCAGTGCCGCAACCCCAGTCTGGGTGGTCCAGAACCACTCCCAAGGGCCTTGCCACATGCTCTGTGAGCTCATTGGCCTCACACAGTTCCTGTGGAGTTAAGCAGGACAGTTGTTCCCACTCTACAGATGGGGAAACTGCCGGTGTGGCTCCTTGACTTCTTCAGGGCCACCCAGGAAGGACACACACACACACCACCCCCAGCTGCTAGCTTGCTGCTCTTTCTCAGATCATATGGGGAAATGGCTTCCCATACCCTCTGTCCCACCAGCTGCCAGGACTTGAAGGGCTCTGCAGAGGAGGCCACAGGGAGCAGGGAACGGCCCTTCCCCTGGGCCCCTGGGGGCTGACATTTTGGATAGGAAGGGGTGGGTTTGGTAGCCTCTCACCTCATCTTATCATCATCACCGTCCCACTCACACCTGCTCGTTGAACACACAAGGGCAGGGGGCCAGGCAAGTGGCACACTGCATTAAACACACACAGTATGAAGCGCAAGCATCCCAGTTCGAGCCCCAGGCTCTCCATGGAGAAGCAGGTCTACAGGTGACCGTCTTTCTCTCTCCCTCTCTAGCTCCCCATCCTCTCTCAATTTCTCTCAGTCCTATCCATAAAAATGGAAGAAATGGCTGCCCGGAGCAGAACAGTGGATTTGTAGTGTTAGTATTAAGCCCCAGCAATAAACTTGGAGGCAAAAAAAAAAAAAATAAATCAAAAAACAAGGGCATGGACAGGCATGGCTGGTGCCCAGGCTGGGCCTCCCCTAAGAGGGGTGAAGTGTCCCTTTTAGGGCCTGGAGGAGAGGGTGGCCCAGAGAGAACAGATGGCAGAGTTGCTCTAGCTGCCTGCCCAGGCTGCACTGGGGAGGTGCTCAGGCCTCTGTTGTGGGGGCTGGCTTGTGAGAATGGGATGAGAGCACCGACCGCTCCTGCGGTCACAGGTCAGTAAGGAGTGAGCTCCGGGTGCTCAGGCCAGGGGCACCTGGGAGGTGGCAGAGTTCCTTGGTGGTAGTGGAGGCACAGCTGAGCTGGTGTGATCCACTTTGACCTGAGGGCATTTGGTGAAGTTCTGCTGGGCCCCTGGGGTCCAACAACTCTAGGGGGTGGCACCTGCAGGGTTTTTTTTAGCACTCCTGGAAAGCCCAGATAGGCTTGATCTTCCCAAGATGGCTTTCCCTCGTTAACCCCCCTCTCTGTCTCCTCCCTGTGTGAAGACCCTTCTCCAGGTGAGGAGGGAGGCCCCTTGGGAGCCGCTTGTACAATGAAGACCTTGACAGCTTTTGTCTTGCTTGATTTTGTTTTTGTTGTTGCCACCAGTGAGACTGTGAGGCTTGGTGCCTGTATGACTCCACTGTTCCCAGCAGCTATTTCTTTTTCTTTTTCTTTTTTTTTTTGATAGAGGGTGAGAGGTAGAGAGACAGAAGGAAGAAGAGACACCTGAAGCTCTGCTCGACTGCAGGTGGAGACCAGGGAATTGAACCCAGGCCTCCCATGTAGGGTGTGTGCTCTGCTAGGTAGGTACGCCACCACCTCTGTGGCCTCTCCAACCGCAGGTCAAGCTGGGGTGGAGGTCGGAGGACGAGTGCAGACTGTGAGAAGTCAAGCCACCTCCAGCGAGACGCAGGTCTGCGTCCGGTTCCCATGACACTGGCTGTTAATAACTAACCGCGTCCCAGACAGGTGCTCGCGGCCTGGCCTTAGGAGTTTTTGCTGGGGCTGAACGTGAGTCACCTCCCTTTTATAGCTGCTGGCAGCCTGAGTCACTCAGAGACCATCCCTTTCACATAAGCTCTCACACCTTGCTTAAGGAACATTCACAGCCATACCTTCAACTGTTTCCCAGGTGGCCTGGGCCCTGACTCTCGTGATTAGGCCAAACAGCATCCTCAGGATGCAGCCCTAGCCCTGCACACAGATGTCTGAGAGAAGGCGAGCCGGGGGCTTTGCTAGGTATTTATCCCTTAGGGCCCTAAACACTGTTCACAGAGAGAAACCAAGAGAGGAAGGGAAGACAGAGAGGGGGAGAGAAAGACAGACACCTACACACCTGCTTCACCGCTTGAGCTTATGAAGTGACACCCCCCCTCCGCAGGTGGGGAGCCGGGGCTCAAATCGGGATCCTTGCGCCGGTCCTTGCGCTTCACACCACGAGTGCTTAACCCACTGCGCCATGGCCAGCCCCCGTCCCTGAGCTATTTTGCTGGTCCCTGCTGCTATCATAGTTTACCAACCCCTATTTGAAAATACAGAAGACTAGAACTGGAACATGCCAGCAGTGGACAAAACTGTGATGCGACAAATCTCTCTTAGGAAGGGCGGAGACAGAAGGCAGGTAAGCTGAGTCCTGTGACTACTAACACACCTCTCTCTCTCTCTCTCCCTCTCCCTCTCTCTTAACTTTAGAGCTTTATTAAATAACGGTTTACAGTATATTATTTTTTTTCACCACTCCCATCACCAAAGGTCTGTGTCCCCAACCCCCACTCCCATAGATAACCACTCTAGTTCTCCCACAGTCTTGGAAATAGGGTGATATTTTGTTTTTATACACTGATATACTCAGGTCTCTCTATTCTGCATAGGAGTGAAACCATTATGTTTTGGCCCTCACCTCTTTATTCACTGAGCATCTTCTCCAATTCCATCCAGTTTATCCCAAAGGACACATCATATTTTTATTTTTATTTATTTATTCTTTTGCTGAAGAACACTAATTTTGGTTGTTTGTTCCACGTTTTTGCTATTGTGAACCAAGCTGCTATGAACACGGGGGTGGGGTGGGATGGGGTGGTGGTACATATATTAACACACTTTTCCAAGGCACACGTTGCTGAGGTGCTGGAAGAGGGAGCTGGTCCACAGGCCAGAGAATGAATGAAACACCTGACACCAAACAAGAGTAACCTGGAAAATAAACTTTTCCATCTCCTGGCGAATCCTTCCCCACCCATTCTCCTAAAAAAAGGAGAAAAAAAATATATGAAAGATTGAGAGAGAAAGGGAGAGAGAGAGAGAGAGAGAGAGAGAGAGGGAGAGTGAGAGTGAGAGAGAGAAAAAACAAAACGTGAAAATAAGACAGAGGAAAGAAAGGGGGGGAAAACTACCCCACACATGGGAATGGGGCTGTAGCGCAGCATTGGTTAAGCGCATGTGGTGCAAAGCACAAGGACCGGGGTGAGGATCCGGGTTCGAGGTCCTGGCTCCCCACCTGGAGGGGAGTCCCTTCACAGGTGGTGAAGCAGGTCTGCAGGTGTCTTTCACTCCCCCTCTGTCTTCCCCTCCTCTCTCCATTTCTCTCTTAAAAAAAAAAAAAAAAAAAAACTACTGCACCCAGAAATATAGTGCAGGGCTTCCTTTTTTCAGTCCTCAGAAAGTCCCTCTCACTACCTGGTTTCTAAAGCAGACTATAAACACAGATGACGTCAGGCTGGCGGGAGCCGGGTGTCTCAGTGCCAAGGGGCTCCGGCAGGTGTGAGACAGACAGGTTCAGAACAGATGACAGTGTTTCCATCCTTAGAAGATGAGACTCCAGGAGGAGAAATGACAGCAAGGGTTGAGCTGGGTGTGGTGGGGAACCTGAAACGCAGCCTGGGGTTGGCCTTGTGGAGGAGTCTGGCTGTTTGCTTTGGACTACAGGGAGGTCCCATGGGGGTGAACTATTTATCCCCCCCCAGTCTCTCAGGGATCACCCCTCCCTCCAGGGAGGGGTGCTTAAAGGGGCAGTCTGGGTCCCCTCCGTGGAGCCCCCCGGACTTTCCAAACTGAATTTTGCAATGGCTGTGGCTATGGTCCTGACCGGCTCTGTGCAGAGAGTGAGCGAGGGGCTTTCCCCGTCACACACGTCCCGCACACAGTGGCCAGCCCAGCAGCATGGACGGCATCCAGGGTACACAGGTCAGAGGAGCAAGACTCCACGACTCCACCCCCAGAGCCTGGCTTGGGAGAGAGGCCCTGTGAGTGAGTCATTAGGCTGACCAGTGACCAGGATGGCACAGGTGATGGCAGGCGGCTTCGGGGATGTAGGTCACAGTGACTCACATCTGGACCCCAAGGGGAAGTTTCATCTACAAGTCCCCCGGGATGGCTCCAGTCCCCAAGGTGAGGTCATCCCTCCACTGCTCAGAACCTGGCTGCTCTCGGAGCCCCAGCTCCTCAAGTTATTATGGCAGGACTTATTGTCACTGCAGTGTCTGTCCCCTAGCCCAACACTCTCTCTCTCTCTCTCTCTCTCTCTGCATCTCTCTCTCTCTCTCAATGGAATGGAGCCAAGGAAAGAACATACCACCCTTGGGCTTCAGATATTTCACCTGAAGTTTTTGGCTTTCAGCATAGCTCATCTGGATGTTGTGCCTGCTTTAAAAAAATTCATTCAGGGAGTCGAGTGGTAGCGCAGCGGGTTAAGCGCAGGTGGCACAAAGCACAAGAACCCATGTAAGGATCCCGGTTCGAGCCCCCGGCTCCCCACCTGTAGGGGAGTCGCTTCACAGGCGGTGAAGCAGGTCTGCAGGTGTCTGTCTCTCTCTCCCCCTCTCTGTCTTCCCCTCCTCTCTCCATTTCTCTGTGTCCTGTCCAACAACAATAAGTACAACAATAATAACGACAAGGGCAACAAAAGGGAATAAACAAATAAATATTAAAAAAATAATTTACTTTGATTATTTTTGGATAGAGACAGAGAAATTGACAAGGACAGAGACAAAGAGACACCTTGGGGCCGGCCGGGTGACGGCGCGCCTGGTTGAGTGTCACATGTTACAATGTGCAAGGACCTGGGTTCAAGCCCCCAGTCTCCACTTGCAGGAGGAAAGCTTCCTAAGCAGTGAAACAGTGTTGCAGTTGTCTCTCTGTCCCTATCTATGTGCCTGTTCCTTTCAATTTCTGGCAGTCTCTATCAAATAAAGATAATAAGAAAAAAATCAAAATAAAGAGAGAAAGAGAACCTGCTTCAACTTTTATGAAGCTTCTCCTCTGCAGGTGGAGACGGGCGGGGGGGGGGGGTGGGGGCTTGAACCCAGATCCTTGTGCACTGTAACATGTGTACTCTTACCAAGTGTGCCACCACACCCCAATGGCCCTGCTTTGCCATGTGCATGACCCAGGTTCAAGCCTAGCTGGAGGAAGCCTTAAGGCCATGGTGTCTCTCCCTCTCTCCCTCTATCTCCCTATCTAAGAAAGGTCGGACTGAAGGAGCAAAGCCCTCTTGCTGGTATCACACAAGAAAGTTTAGGACCAAGCGGCAGGGGCTCCACTGTCCTTTTGAGAGGAGCTACACTAACTCAGTCCAAGCCAGTCCTAGTGTAGCAGCATGAGAATCCGGTCAATAGGTCACACCCCTAGGCTGTCTCCTGGAGTTGCTGTTCTAGAAGTAGAAGAATGCAAGGCACTGGGTAGAATACAGTCCCCAGAAAGTGGTTGCCCACGAGTTATTTTCAGAACTATCCTTAAAACTTGAAAGAAATATGCAGATAAGAGACTCCACTTTGGGGCCAGGCAGACGGTGGCTCTGCAAATCCAGCACATGCCTTGTGGACAGGAAGCCACACATCTAACATCCCAGAATAGTGCTCTGGTATCTCTCCTTTATACTAAGATTAAAAAAAAAAAAGTCTAGAAAACGAAACATTTAATATTTTTATTTATTTCATTATTGGATAAGAGACAGAGGGGAGGGGGAGACTGAGAGAGGGAAATAGGCAGAGAGGCAGCTATAGCCCTGCATCACCACTTTTGAAGCTCCCCCCCTTCCAAGGGCTTGAACCCAAGTCCTTGCGCACTATAATGTGTGTGCTTAACCAGGTACGCCACTACCTGGCCCCCAAAAATACACTTTTAAAGGCTCTGTTTGTCCATTACCTTTTCCATTCTCCCTGGATATCTAAGCGAGCACATGCATATTTCCAAGGCTTGGCCAGGTAGGTGATGTTACCTGCAGTGCCCGGCCAGCTCTCCTGCCAGAGGCATGAATGACACTGAAGTCCCCCCCAGACTCCTGACACACCTAAACTCACGGGACACAAGCCCATAACCATTAAGACCAGACCGTGGGCTGTTCGAAGCAAGGCAGGTATTTCCAGAGGTGAGTACACACCCCATACTGCTGTGACCTCAGGTCAGAGACCTTCTGTATTTATTATTATTATTATTTATTTATTTATTCCCTTTTTTTGCCCTTGTTTTTTTATGGTTGTAGTTATTGTTGTTCTTGATGTCATCGTTGCTGGATAGGGCAGAGAGAAATGGAGAGAGGAGGGGAAGACAGAGAGGGGGAGAGAAAGACAGACACCTGCAGACCTGCTTCACCACCTGTGAGGCAAATCCCCTGCAGGTGGGGAGCCGGGGGCTCGAACCGGGATCCTTACACCAATCCTTGCGTTTTGTGCCACCTGCGCTTAACCCGCTGCGCTACCGCCCGACTTCCCGACCTCCTGCTTTTCTACAGCTGCTCTGATCTAGATTCTCAGAGGGAAGAGGCAGGTAAAGGGAGGCAAAAAGACAGCAAGGAAACAGACACCCTCCCCTGCTCCCCCACCAAAGAGCTGAGGGAAGACCCAGAAGGTGACCTTGCTCCAAGGTGTGAGGTTACCACTGGCTGACTAGGTGGCCCCCCTGGCCGCCCTGACACAAGAGGGAAGAGACCCAGAGGGATCTGGTCTCTCCTCCTCCTATCATCCCTTATCTTCTCTTCTTCTCTTCACTGCAGGGTTTATGGCCTGACCCCTGGTGGCTTCACAGGCAGGGGAAGAGTGGCCTTCAGATTAAGCCACAGCCTCTGAAAGTGGAGACCAGGGACTTGAACCCAGGCCCTTAAGTATGGTAACAGGCACACCACCGCCATCCTCTACAGAGTCCCCTTTGACTCCCACCTGTCAGCTTCCTTGCTCTCTCGCTGTCTCTACCCGTCTCTGATCATCTCAGGATCAGAGCGGCGTGCCCTCAAAACCCTGCCATGGCTCCCAGCTTCCTGGAAAGGGAGCCTGGTGTTCCTCAGACTTCCTCTGGTCTGGGCTCCATTCTTGGGGCCGGGTGGAGGGAGGTGGGTAGAGTGTCAGGCTCCTCGACGCAACTCCACTGGCATTATCATCCTCCAGTGCACCTGGGACAGTTCTGTCTTGGCTCAAGGAGTCTGCTCTGTCTGGCAAGTCCTCTTCCTCCAGGTGGTCACCAGGCTTATTCTCTCACACCTCCTTCAAGGTCAGGTGAGGTGTCGCTTTTCAAGGAGGAGTCCACAGGATTGAGTGCTGTGACCTGCCCTCCACTCCAGTTCAGCATGCCTGCACTTCCTTTCCTGCCACTTCTTCTTATTTCATTTTGTTTTGTTTTAATATTTTATTTATTTATAAATGAAAGAGAGATATGGGGGGTGGGGGGAGAGGGGGGAAGACAGGAGCTGCCACTATTTCTTTTAATATAACAGCAAAACTGTCTTGTGTACTAGATGGTTTGTTTGCTACTTTTACTGTTGATGATTTATTTTCTATTTATCTATTTATTTATTTATTTATTTATTATTCACTAGAGACACAGAGAAATTGAGAGAGGGAAAGTGACAGACACCTGCAGGCCTGCTTCAGTGCTTGTGAAACTCCCCCCCCCCCCCCGCAGGTGGAGGAGAGCTGGGGCTTGAACCCTGATCCTTGCTCTGGTCCTTGAGCTTAGTACTATGTGCACTTACCTGGAGTGCACCATTGGCTGAGCCCCCCTTTTTCTTTATTTGTTGATAGAAATGGATGGAAATTGAGAGGAAGCAGGAGACAGAAAAGGAGTAAGAGAGACCTGAAGTGCTACCTCTTGTGAAGCTTCCCCTCTGCAGGTGGGGACCTGGGGCTTGAAGCCTTAAGCATGGCCACAGGTACACTCTACCTGGAATGTCACCACTCAGCCCCTATCATCTTCTTTCTTTTTATGGAAAACCAAATTCATGAGAGCTGAATAATATCTTCAGCCTGGAAAGGTCCTGGACGCAGCAGACACCCAGAGCTGTTGAGTGAATGAATGAATGAATGAATGAATGAATGAATGAATATTACTGCCATTACAATGAGGGGAGTGTTAAGAAGCTGTATATAACATGGAGTGAAATGGCACCCAGGCTGGGGTTGACGGGGATGAGAGGGAGCAGTACTGGCTCAGACAGACTGCTCTTTCCAGAAAGACAGCAAGCACACTAAATGCCTGGAAATTCCCTCCTGTCCCCAATCTCCCCCCACACACACACACACACACACCAGTCACCCAAGCCTAGACATCAGTGCAAAAGAAATTCAGCACCTGACTCTCCTTCCCAGAGCAGCCTCCCAGACCCCAGACCGTTCAGGGCGGTTAAGTCCAAGCATACGAGGTTAAGCCTGAGGACTAGGCCTGTCAGGATACTAGAATGAGCAGTGGAAAAGGGAACGAGATAAAAGAAACCCCTGAATCACAGAAGAGAAGTCAATCCCCACCCCTACCGGTTCCCCAGTGTGCTGTAGGTGACAACCAAAGGTGAAAGATCATATTATACCAGGCTAAGGGCAGCCAATGCCCACAGGAGCCGTGGTCATACGGCTCACCGATGAGGGCCCTTAGATGGTGATGCGGGGCAGGCTGGATGAGCCTGGCTGAAAGGATTCAAGTCTCAGTGCAAAGTGGCAGATAATGAGATTGTCCATAAGGACAAGAAGACCAGACAGAGATGGCAAATATTTGCGAGTGTGTGGAGAGAAGAAGATTCTTCTCCACTGTCTGTGGGAATGTGCCCTGGTCTAACCTCTATGGAAAACAGTACAAAGACTTCTCACAAGATTAAAAGTAGATCCACCATGTGATCCAGCAATTCCATGCCCAGGTGTCTACCTGAAGAACACCATTCTGGAAAGTTATACGCACACCTCTGTTCATGGCCGCTCTGTGTACAGTAGCTAAGAACTGGAAACAACCCAACTGTCCGACAGCAGGTGAGAGTGGTAAGGAAGTTGTGGAATGTACACACAGACACACCCCAGAACACAATTCAGCTGTTAAGAAACAATGAAATCTTTCCTTTTGCTACAACATGAAACTGGAGGGGGTTGTGTTCAGCAAAATAACTCCGAGAGAGGATAACACTGCACAAGCTCACTCATATGGGATAAAGAAACAAGGCAAGGGGACAAAGGCAAAGAAAAGCAAACCCTTTCTCTCTGACTACAGGACTGGGTTTAGGGGGAGAAATGGACTGTGGTGGAGGCAGGTCACACCTCAGTGGTGGGCATGGTGTGGTAACACACTGTGTGTGTGTGTGTGTGTGTGTGTGTGTGTGTGTGTGTGTGTGTGTGTGTGCGCTTTGTATTTTTAGTGGGTACCAGAAAGTGTTTTTTCCTGTTTTATTAGGACCAGGCTTCAGTGAGCAGCATTTGAGAAAGGAACCTCCTTCAGCCTGATGCTGAATCTGGGGCCTTGCACCTGATACCACTGAACAGCTCCTTGACCCCAATTCTTTCTCCCTCCCTCCCTTCCTTCCTTCCTTCCTTCCTTCCTTCCTTCCTTCCTTCCTTCCTTCTTTTCCTTCCTCCCTTCCTTCCTTTCTCTCCTTTAGAGTGGGAATAAGTAGACCCATAGAAAGAAGAGACACTTGAGCATCATTCTGCCACTCATGGTGTTCCCCCCCTGGTGCACAGGTTCAAAATCCAGCTCCGCACACATGGTAAGACACATGGTTTACGAGGAGAGCTACCTCTCAAGCCAGCAAACACATTTTTGAAGAGCTGTTAAGATTGTATCCCTAAAACATAAATAGTATTGCAGACCAATGTTACTTAAATATAATATTTAATTATTTATCTTTTTTTGCTACATGACAGCATGAGAGAGAGAGAGCAGAGCATCACTTTGGTACATGTATGTGGGGGTGAAATGAGAACTTGGGGTGTGTAAGTTCAATAATCTACCAGCTGAACTTTCCCCCAGTCATAACATCAATTAAAAAAAAAAAAAGATTGAATATCCAACTGGTTGCTGAAGACATAAAGAGACCTGACAGGTCAGGGTGGGGGTAGATAGCACAATGGTGATGCAAAAGACTCACTTGCCTGAGGCTTCAAAGCCCCACACCACCATAGCTAAAGATAAGCAGTGTTCTGGTGAGAGAGAGAGAGAGAGAGAGAGAGAGAGAGGGAGATAACAAGAATAAACTGCTAGGTCAATCCCCCCCTTCTATTTAGAAAATGTTTAAGAAGACTTTCTTCAACTCCCAAGTTTAAGAAACTTGCTTTCTCTATGGCCAGAACAACCTGAACACACCCATTTCATCTGAGCTTGGCAAGCTAAACAGGATTTTAGCTACTTAGGGCTTGGAGGGGAGAAATAATTTCAGAAAAGCACAGACTGACTTACTATGGGAAAGAAAGACTGAATGCCTAAAGGCTGGGGGTTTCTCATAGGTATCCCATCCAGTTTATGTCAATCAAACAAGACCATGGTGGAGATGGTGGTGGTGGTAGGGGAGGGCAAGCGGGTGGTGACACACCGGGTTAGGCACATATAATCACATGATACAAAGCATAAGGACCCACACAGGATCCCAGTTCAAGCTCCTGGCTCCCCACCTTTGAGGGGGGGTTGTCACTTCACAAGTGGTGAAGCAGGTCTGCAGGTGTCTATCTTTCTCACTCTCTGTCTTCCCCTCCTCTCTCAATTTCTCTCTGTCCTATCCAGCAGCAACAACAATGGCGACAACAATGGAAAAAAGACAGCCACCAGGAGCAGTGGATTCATAGTGCAGGCACCCTAACCCACCCGCCCCCCCAAGAAAGAAAAAAAAGATCATTGGGGTGAAATGGAGAAAAAAGAAAAGGATGAAACCAGAAAATCATTCAGGTGGCTCATCAGAGCAGAAGCTTTTTGCAAGCATTGGGTGTGACCTCTGATATTGCATTGATCAGAGTACCACCTCACTCGCTCACTCGCTCACTCGCTCACTCGCTCACTCACTCACTCACTCACTCACTCACTCACTCACTCACCCATTCACTCACCAGAGCACTGATCAGCTCTGACTTAAGATGGTTTGAGGAATTGAATCTGGTACTTTGGAGCCTCAGACCGGAGAGTCTCTTTATGTAACCAGGACCACTCTTTAATCAGATCTTTGCAAGACAAAGGAACAAAAGTCACTGGATACCAAGCTTCAGTATCACCATTTCCTAGATGAGGAAATAGAGGCTCAAAAATATGCCCAAGATCATATCCAGAACTCAGATGAAGAAACGAAAATCACTGACATTAATTATATGTTTCACATGTCCCGGGCAGTCTCTCACTTCATGTCACAGCACGGTAGTGGTGATTATTCCTATTTTATAACTGTGGAAATCAAAGTCTGGCAAAGTCAAGGTTACCAGTCCATGATCACAAAGAAAGAGGAAAGAGCACAAGTCAGATTTGAACGGAGGATTTCTGGGTCCAAGAGGCCAACAGTGACAGATCTGCAGCGCCCATCTGTCCGGTTCCAAAGCCCTGCCTTGTGGGGCATGACACCCCTCTCCTGGATGCTGCCTCTGACAGCCTTCTCAGTTCCCAGTAGTCACCTGGACTGATGCGACTTAGAAAGAAGTGCGATTACAGTGTTCCTGCAGCTAAAAAGGACCTCTTGTCCAACACTTTGTTTTATTTTTATTTATTTAGTTTTCATTATTAGATAGGACAGAGAGAAACTGAGGACAGGGGAGATAGAGTTGAGAGAGAGAGAGAGAGAGAGAGAGAGAGAGAGAGACCTGCAGATCTGCTTCACCACTCCTGAAGATTCCCTCCTGCGGGTGGGTAGTGGGGGGAGGGCGTTGAACCCAGGTCCTTCCCTCACGGTAACATGTACACTCAACCCAGTGAGCCGCCACCGCCTGGCCTCCCACTTCCTGTTTTATTAGGACCAGGCTTCAGTGAGCGGCATTTCAAAAGGAACCCCCTTCAGCCTGATGCTTAGTTTCTGCTGCCCAAGGCCAGGAGCTGGTCCTCTGTCTGATGGGTCTGCAGGCTTAGGGTTACCCACCAGTGTGAACCACAGGGCCGGCCATCTTGTGTCAGACCCTTTCCAGCAAGAGCAGGCTGCTCACTAAGCAGAAGGGACCGTTCAGAGTCCTTTGGAATGGAAAGGACACAGCACAGGCACAGGCACAGGCTCTGAATGCTGGCACTATAATTAATCAAATATGGTCCCCTTGAGGGAGTCAATACACCCCAGAGTTTTCCTCGTCTGTAGGTTGGGTTTAGCACACCCCAGGTGGTGGGGATAAAAATGTTGATTGAGGGGAGCCGGCCAGTGGTTCACCTGATTAAGCGCACACATTAAATACAGTGCACAAGGACCCAGGTCCAAGCTCCTGGTCCCCACTTGCAAGGGGGAAAGCTTCCTGAGTGGTGAAGCAGAGCTGCAGGTATCTCTCTGTCTCTCTCTCTTTCCCTCTCTCTCCCTCCCTCCTCCCCTCTCAATTTCTCTCTGTCTCTATCCAATAATAAATACATGTAAAAATATTGATCAAAGGAAAGTCTGTGAGAACAGTTTGCCTTGGATCAGTTTTGATGAACACTGGTACTCATGAACCTTCCTGATGACTACAGGCTGACCACCATCACTCTGTGTGGGTCAAGCAGACACCCCCCCCCCCCCCCCCCGCCCTGAGTCAGGAAGCACAGCAGGGGCACAGCCAGGTGCAGGCAACCTGTTCAGCTCAGCTCACCTTTTGACTTGACCTTCTTTCTTGGTTCAAAGCATCCATCCATCCAGCTCAGCCACAAACCTTCGATTTCACCTTGAAAATAAAATAAAATAAGAGTTATACCAGGAAACAGGATAATGGAACTCATCTTCCAGTTTCCATCTCAAAGGGAGTGGTGTGTAAATAAATGGCAGACAGCCTCCTGAGGGCATATGAGTTTAATAATTGTTTAGTCTTTGAATAAAATAGGGGATAAGACCACTTTATTTCAGAGTCAGAGGACAATATCCATTTCCTATGTCAGTTGTGGGCAGGGTCAACTGAACAATGCTTTCAAAGAAAGGGGTTATCACTGTAACAAAAGATGCCCAGAATGAACTGAGATGCAAATGGATGTCGCATTGGATATTTTATTTCAACTTATAGCAAAACACACCTACAATGAACCTTTCCAACAACGATATTTTATTGGCAGAGTTTTGAGTTGTCCCGTTTGGGGACAGAAACTTTTACTCAAAGACCTGCACTTTTGTTTTTAGATGTTCAGATCTTAGGATATTTCTGAATTCACTAATGAGACAGCATCTGAGAAGCATCTCACCCCGTGCCTGCTCCCAATCGTACATTCAATAAAAATTAACTGTGTTTTTATTAATTACTTTTGAGCAAGAACCACAACCGCAAAACTCCTAAGCAAATGGACATGGAGATCAGATTGTTACTGTCACTTGTTAAAACAGATATTGAATCTTTAAATCTAACCTCGGGGAAACCTAAATTCAAATGCCAGGAAGAATAGTATTTCAAAAGGCAGTTTAAAGATAATGGGCCCATTCTAAGCGTTCCCATCATTAGGGAAAAAGAAATCACACTGGACTCTCTGGTTGGCAAATGAAGACAGAGAGGAGAAAGAAAAAAAGGGGGGGGGGCGACAATACCATCAGATTTGAAACAGAAAACTTGTAACCTTCACTCACAAGAGAAAGGATTGTTTGGGTGGCATCTTGTTCTTTTGCGGGGTGCAAACATGCATTGTCTCAGGGCCTGACTCACTCCTGGGGCGTCTGGTGTCACTGAGGACAGGGGCCGAACTGGTTCTCAGCAGCCAGTGTCAAGAGTCAAAGCTGCCAAGGTCTCTGGCCCCATTGTGTCCTAGGGCCCCTCTCCTGACTGGGAGGACACACTCCTGCTACCAGAAGCCTACACATTTTCACACAATGCTCTTGATCACAAAGCAAAGAACTGGACAATCTGAGCTCTGCTGAACTACTTGGAACCTGACTAGATGATTCTAGAAAAATGTATCAAAAAGAAGCACACAACATTTCAAGAGAAACCCCAGTCCAAGTGGACTTTGCTTCTTGTTTTTTTTCCTCCCCTCCCCTCTCCTTTCCTTTCCTCTCCTCTCCTCTCCCTCCTTCTTTCTTTCTTTCTCCCCCCCCATTCTTGGGAGAGGGCAGGAATTAATAGTTTACAGTCATCAGTAAAATGCCATAATTGGCCCATGTGTAACATTTCTCAGTTTTCCATATAACACTCTAACCATCCCCTCCCCAGGCCTTCCTCTGCCACCGTGTTCCAGGACCTGAACCCCCACCCCTACCCCCACCCCAGAGTCTTTGACTTTGGTGCAATACACCAACTCCAGTCCAAGCTCTGCTTAGTGTTTTCCCTTCTGATCTTGTTTTTCAACTTCTGTCTAGGAGTGAGATCATCCCATATTCATCCTTCTCTTTCTGGCTGATCTCACTTCACATGATTCCTTCAAGCTCCATCCAAGATGAGGTGAAGTAGGTGAATCCACCACTTTTAATAGCTGAGTAGTTTTCCATTGTATATCTAGACCACAACTAGCTCAGCCACTCATCTGTTGTTAGACTCCTAGGTTGTTCCCAGGTTTTGACTATTACAAATTGTGCTTGTACAATCTGTACAATTGTACAAATTGTTTGACTATTACAAATTGTACACCTATGCATATAGGTGTACACAGTTCTTTCTAGATGGGTGTGTTTGGTTCCTTAGGATATGTCCCCAGGAGAGGAATTGCAAATTGTTTCTACTTTCTGTAAAGTCACCTCTATACCCATTGTCAATACATGAGGATAAAACATCTGATGAACTCACCCGGCTACAGCCCAGATGAATAGAAATGGGTCCAGCCTTACTCTTCCAGGACAGATAGTAACTTCAACATAAAGAATTTCAGATTTCCTACTCTTGACTCCATGAAGTTTAAATAGAGCCAGTTTAATAGTACAGAGTGAGTAGTGGAGGGGGTTTTCTTTAAATCCTTGTGTGTGGGTGGTCTCAAAAGGAGAGGCCTTAAAGTCAAGGTTCCAGAGGGCAAAATGACTCTCATGCCCAAGGCTCCTAGGTGCCAGGTTCGATCCCCAGCACCACCACAAACCAGAGCTGAGCAGTGCCCTGGTGTGTGTGTGTGTGTCTCTCTCTGTATCTCTCTTATTAAAATAAAAAAGTAAACATATACAAACAATTAAGGTGTCCAGATCATCCTTCCTCTTGGACAGCCGTAAAATGTCACTGGAGCCTGGGACCTGCCCCTGAGGTTCTGATTGGTTCACAGCAAGCTCTGGGTCTGAGGGGTTTTGTTTATTTGTCTTTTCTGTCCCTGAGGGAGGTCTATTAGGCAGCAAAGTTAGCGGGTCATCTAGAGAGCTGGTTAAAATTCAAATTCCACTACTGGGAGCAGAGGCTCTGCATTTTGAACAAGCTCCAGGGCAAAGCCCAAAACAGGGTGGCTAGAGAACATGGTCTGAGCAGCAAGGCCTTGTGGGTCTAGGAGACAGCTCACCTAGCACAGCGCACACTTGAACATGTCCTTGAACCCAGATTTCAGCCCCCTGGCCATCCTAAGGAAGCACCCTGTCAAGGGGAAGCTTCAGGAGCAGTGGAGCAGCGCTGTGGTGTCTCTTCTTTTCTCTGTCTCTTCCTCTCTAACTGGACAAAAAGAGTGAGGGGTCCGGATGGTGGTACACACAGATGAGCGCACATGTTACAGTGCACAAGGACCCGGGTTTGAGTCCCTGGTCTCTACTTGCAGGGGGAAAGCTTTGCAAGTGGTGAAGCAGGACTGCAGGTGTCTCTCTCTGTCCTTTTCCCTCTCTATCTCCCCACCCCTCTAAATATTTCTCCATCTCTATCTAGTAAACAAATATTAAAAATCGAATAGAGTAGGATAGGATAGATTCCCTTCAACACCTCACTACTCTCCCCTCCTCAGGAATCTCAGGCAAATAGCTCCACACACCCTCTAATCAGGGTTTCCCCTGCCTGGGGTGGAAAGTACCACTTCTCCAGGATCTCCAGAGTGTGCTACTGACACCAGGCCCACTCCTTACTTCTAGGGTCCAGGCTGGTAAGAGAGGCAGGACCCACATCCCAAGAGATAGTGCCCCCTTCCTTGTGCTAGAATCCAGTTCTCCATCCATTCAACCCTCTAGTGAGAAATCACCTCCTTAGAACCTTCCTTTGCTTGCAGTAGCGGTTACTTCTGCTCTGTGCCCTGAGGCACAGAGAGTGACTTCCTCCCTCTGGCTTCTCACATGGGCAGGGCCATCAGAGCAGGCAAGAAGCAAGGCCTCCTCCTGCCTGGGTGAGCCCAGGATCCTGCTGTTCTCACTAATGGCAGGCACATGGAGCACTCCCCTGAAAAAAAACTCTCTCTCTCTCTCTCTCTCTCTCTCTCTCTGTCTCTGTCTCACAGAAGCAGGCAACAGCAGCATGCCATACCCAACCCCAAACCTGTGACGGAGGCCAGAGACTGCCAACAGTTAGGCTTCCAAAGTGCCCTTTCTCCCCACCCCCCTCCCCCCCCACCCCACCCCATGGGTTCCTTCCTTGTGACATCTCCCTTAAGCCTTGAGCCAAACACCACCACCTAGTGGTTCTGGGTCAAGCCACCTCCAGCAGAAGACAGAAGAATTCCAGCCCTGGTGCCTGTGACAGAGGAATAAAAGGTCCCGCAGGGACATCCTCAGCCTGGACTGAGTCCAGGCCCACACCATCCTGTGCTTCATCTAAGAAGCAGGGCCCCTGCCCTGCAGCTATGCGGACGGACAGCAGGCCTCACCTCACAGGAGAAGGACAAGGTGAGGCATGTGAAGCTGCAACAGGCTGTCAACCAGAGGCCTCCCTGGCAAAACAGAGGCTGCTGTTGAGGCAGACTCTTAGATCTCCTGCAAGCGCCCCAAGTAAGAGGGGGTGACTGCCACACACAGAGTCAGGAGGTGAGGCCAGTGGGTCCCGTTTCTGGGAGCCTACCCAAGGCTTACACACCCACTGGGCGCAGGAGGCAGAGCCTGCCACCCAGAATGCTGTTTTACTTTCATTTATAATTGGAAGGAATAAAATGATACCATAAGTTGTAATACAACTATGAACCCAGTCTACGTGGTCTTCATTCTTGGACCATTTCAGTTGTAAAATATATCTTTGGAAATCAGATAACCCTCGAGCAATGTGGGAGAGAGGTGTGCTGACCCCTCACTTTCCCAAAGTCAAAAAAAAAAAACAAACCTGCATTTGAACCAGTGAAATAGATCACCCGGCTACATGCCTCACTTTCTCTCTCCCTCTCTAGGTCCTCCTTCCCTCTCAATTTCTGTCTCTATTAGAAAGAAAAAGGAAAAGAAAGGGAAAAAAATGGCCACCAGGAACTTTGGATTTGTCCTGCAGGCACAGAGCCCTGTAGCAATACCCCCTGTGGCAAAAGAAAAAACAAACAAAAACACCCAGGAAGAGAAAATACATTTACAGTTATGCACTGTATTCATGGTAAATGCAAGCCAGTAATTATGTATTTATACTGTACTTATGGGAAAACAAAACAGTTCTACAGATGCACCCTGGACAAGTTTGCATGGTCTGTTTACAGGAACATCTGCATATGAGTGAATTCTGCAGTCAAACCTGTATTGTTCAAAGGTCTCAGATGTATATATTACATATGAATATACAATGCAGATAGATAGATAGACAGACAGATAGATAGACAGATAGATAGATAGATAGAAGATAGATAGAGGATAGATAGATAGAAGATAGATAGATA
The DNA here is from genome assembly GCF_950295315.1 of Erinaceus europaeus. Classification (NCBI taxonomy): domain Eukaryota; kingdom Metazoa; phylum Chordata; class Mammalia; order Eulipotyphla; family Erinaceidae; genus Erinaceus; species Erinaceus europaeus. Next base: position 9,219,642 of record NC_080173.1, read on the forward strand.
GATAGATAGATAGATAGATAGATAGATAGATAGATAGATTTTCCCCCCATGTGGGAAGTGACCCATGAAGTCAAAAGTACCTAAAACCACTAACATTATGAGTCAGCACTGAATTTGAATTTGCCTGCTTTTTGGCCAGTCTTCAAAAGTGTCCATCTTTGCTGAAACCTTTTGGTCTGTGGCCTGTTGCACCTGCTCTTTCTTAGAGATTCCATTCCAGCTAGTAGACACCTCCATCCAAAGCCCCCAAGCCTGTCACATCCAAGTGAGTTGGGCCTGGTTCTGATCCAAGTAGACTTTGTGGCAACTGTCCTACCAACCCACCCACCCCCAACACCCCAACAGCCCCAACCAATAGGCAGGCAGCACCTCTGAACTCAAACACACACATTCGGCCCTCCTGAAGTCTACATAACACCCAGGTCTATAAAAGATAATTATACAATCTGATCCGGCAAGTTAGGGGCACAGAATAGTCTAATTCCTAAAGTGGATTGGAGGGTTGGATTGGCAGGAATAATTAACCAGGATCTTTATTGAGATTTTTGCCCCCAGGTCAGGATTAAGACTTGTTCACCTTTTGCATTTTTTTCTTTTTTGCTGAGGGTGGGTGGGAAGGCCTTCTTGATGCCACCTCCCTGACAACCGCCTCCTCCAGTTCCCTGTCCCACCCCAATCTGGCTTCTAGAAGGGCAAGCTGGCTGCCCAGGTGACTTCTCCCAAACACTACCCAACACTAGCTACAACCCAATAAAGGACCAGCCAGGAGAAGGTACCCATCAATCCATGAATAGCTAGCTGCATCCCTACACAGATCATTTTTCACAAAAGAAAAACTGGGGCCTCTCACACCCAAATCAAGGGCTCCATTAATTGACACTAACTCAACACCAGGTTCACATAGTCACTCTTTTTTTTTAAAGTACAGTCACCTCCCCAGTGTTTTTTTAATTTAATTTTATTTATTTATTCCCTTTTGTTGCCCTTGTTGTTTTATTGTTGTAGTCATCATTGCTGTCGTTGTTGTTGGATAGGACAGAAAGAAATGGAGAGAGGAGGGGAAGACAGAGGGGGGAGAGAAAAATAGATACCTGCAGACCTGCTTCACCGCTTGTGAAGCGACTCCCCTGCAGGTGGGGAGCCGGGGCTTGAACCAGGATCCTTATTCTGGTGCTTATGCTTTGCGCCACCTGCGCTTAACCTGCTGCGCTACAGCCCGACTCCCTACATAGTCACTCTTATGCCCAGATGAGCATTTCTCTCTTAATCACCCTGGCCCAGCTTAGAGATGTTTCACATGGAGAGCTCACATCAATCAATACATTTCTGGATTTTTTTTTTTTTTAGAAAGATGCAGATAGACACAGAGAGAAATACCAGAACACCGCTCAGCTTTGGCTTATCGTGGTGTGGGGGACTGAACCTGGGACTTTGAAGCCTCCGGCATGAGAATCTGTTTGCTTGACCATTAGGCTCTCCCCTGCCCAATCTCCTAACACATTTTCCTTCTTTCTTTCTTTCCTTTCTTCCTTCCTTCCTTCCCTCCTTCCTTCCTTCCTCTTTCTTCTCTCTTGCTTTTTCTCCTCCTCCTCCTCCAAGAAGACTTTCAAGAGGAAACAGCTACTTAGACGAATTGGTGCTCATCTCCTTAGCTCACTGAGCAATGAGATCATCAAAGAACACAAGCTGACACCATGAGAGGATTACCCTTCATCCAACCAAAACAAACATTAGGGCAGGGTAGCAAGCTTATGCCTCTCTTTCTTTTGTACCTGTCTGGAACTCTCCCTTAAGCAAAAGTATTCCTTACACTGACCTGGGTCAACCTGCAAAGGAACATGTGTCTAGGACTTGAGAAATGAAGCCCTGGACAAAAAAAGGGGTCTCTAGCTTTCCCATCTTGGTGGGGGTCCCACATGTGTACAGCTGTCTGAAAAATGAGGCTGTGACAGAAGGAGAAGTGGAGCAGCATTGGGACCTACTCAGCTGAGTGCTGAGATGCACTTCTCGGATCAAGGAGGTGGCTGATCCCATTGAGCATGTGTGTGTGGCATAGCTGAGGCCCTGCCTAGGCTCCAGAGCAGACTACACGTAGAAGCAAAGAAGGCGAAAACAAACTGAACATTAGAGACACCGGGGCAGTGCTATGGTCTCTTCTTTCTCAACTAAGAAAGAGAGAAAGAAAGAAAAGAGAGGAAGAAAGAAAAGATACAGAGAGGAAGGAAGGAAGTTAGGAAGTTGCTGATATGCCTCAAAGGGAAAAAAAAAGTTATTTTTCAGGGTGATCTGTGGGCCCCACTTACAGTTTTTTTTTTTTTTTTTGCTCTTCAATCAGTGTTATGGAAATCAAATCCCACTCTAGGCAAAAAAAAGAAGAAAGTTTTAGGGGGTGGTGGCGCACTGGGTTAAGCGCACACAGTACGAAGTACAAGGACCCACTCAAAGATACCCTTCTAGCCCCTGGCTCCCCACCTGCAGGTCTCTATCTTCCCCTCCTCTCTCAATTTCTCTCTGTATTATCAAATATATATATATTTGATAAACATATATATATATATATATATATATATATATATATCCACAGGATCAGTGGACTGATTATGTAGACACCAAGCTCCAGCGTGACCCTGGAGGCAAAAAAAAACAAAAAAAAAATCCAGCATTCTGTAAAGCAAAATCATCTCACATATGCATGAGTTCTAGAGTCAAAGCCCACAACTAAAATCCCAACTTGACCACTATGGAATCATGTCACCTAGGACACTTCTCTGGGGATCCACTTTCTCACCTGAGAACAGTATCCTGGCCCCTGGTAAGAATTCCCTTCATGAATGCTGGCTGTGATCACCACCATCATTTCTGTTTGTGGATGTGAAACAGGACGACCATTGTCTCCACACGTAGGGTTATTGGTTAAAGTAAACCAAGCATTCAATCACATTTCCTGACTTGCAACGAGTCATAAAAAACTTCAATGCTATGGTTATTTTTTGAAAAGCACAGAACTGCATCGATTGTAAAAGCAGAGAGAGAAAGCAAACAACTGACAGTTGTCATCTCTAGGAGCGAGTCGGTGGGGCATTTGTTTTTTATCTTGGTACCCCTGAAGTGAATAAGCATGGTCGGGTAAAGGAGAAAGAAAAAAAAAGGTCACAGTTATTTTCCAAGCAGTAAAAATCAAACAGACATTCATTATCCTGGAGCCAAGTTAATATACTATCGAGGCAACTTTTACAAGAAAACATTCAAATAGAAAACGCGAGACGGCTTATGAAATCGGAGCAACTGGAAGCTCAGTCATGGGGTTTGACAGCACCAGTGTGTCCCCCAATTGGAGCTGAAGCTGTGCGATCTGGCAAGGGTGCCCCAAGACCCCTACTACTACCCAGACAGATCCAGGGGACAAGTGACGGGGTTGTCTTGAAACACCTGTCACTGAGGATCCCATCTCTACAGAATCATGAGCTTAATCAAGAATCTTGACCCAGACAGCTGTGTCATCTTCTAACACTGACTTTAAGGTACAGCACCCCCAGTCCTGTGCACTTCAGAGTCTGTTTATAACACAGCACTAGGCTCCCCTATACAGGATTTTTATTTATTTATTTGCCTCCAGGGTTATCACTAGGGCTCGGTGCCTGAAGAATCCACTACTCCTGGAGGCCATTTTTTCCCATCTTTGTTGCCCTTGTTATTATTGTTGTTATTGATGTTGTTGGATAGGACAGAGAGTAATCGAGAGAGGAGAGGAAGACAGAGAGGAGGAGAGAAAGATAGACACCTGCAGATGTGCTTAATCACTTCTAAAGCGACCCCCCTGCAGGTAGGGAGCCGGGGGCTTAAACTAAACTTAATGTTAGTCCTGGCACTTAGCCCGCTGCACTACTGCCTGGCCCCCACCCCTATACAGTATACAGTCACTAGAGGCTGTTCCCTGAGACACAAGACTGGTATGAGTGTAGATTTCAGAGGGTTGGTCTGAGACCAAGAATCAGGCTCCTTATTGGGTCCTCTGGCCTCAGAAACTCCACTCTCATCGCCTCCTCCTTGGCTGCTCAGGTCTCTTTTCACTCCAACACAGAAGGATGCACAAGGGCCTGCTCAGTTCTCATCTTTTCCCTTTATCCTTGGGAGTTGCCCCAAATTCGAGATGACCTTTCCACCTCAACTCCGGTTTGCCTATGGCATAGTCTCATCACTTATTCCCAAATGGTCTCAAATCGCCCACCTTCAAAGCCCATCCTAATGTCTCCAACCAAATGCCCTTGGCAGCTCCCTGCTTCAGTGACCTGAACAACACTCCACAGGTCACCTTCCTGAAAAGCTAATATCAAGTGAATTACTCTAATTCTCTTGTTGTGAGAATGTTTTCTCCTATTACCACTGCTGTGGCCACCACCCCAATCAAGATAATAGTTCAAGTCCTCATTGGTGTCAGGTCTGAAATGGTTCCCTCACAGAATGCCACTTGTGGAATATTTTGGTATCTTTATTTCAAGAAAAGTTTTATTTAAGGGGGCCGGGCTATGGCTCATCCAGTAAAGAATACACAGTACTAAGCACAAGGACCTGGATGGACACTTCACAAATGGTAAAGCATATAGTTCTCTGTTGACTCAAATAAAATAAACATTAGTATGCCACTGTGCAATGTAACACAAGTACCCTACGAAGAAATTATAGACTTGCTCAATGTCATGTAATTAAAGGAGTTTTTTTTTTTTTTTACTTATTTACTATCAAATAGAGACAAAGAGAAATTGAGAGGGGAGGAGGGAAAGAGAGGGAAAGACACAGAGAGACACCTGCAGCCCTGCTTCACCACTTATGAAGCTTTCCCCTTGCAGGTGGGGACAAGAGACTTCAATCTGGGTCCTTGTGCACTGTGACCTGTGTGCTTAACCAGGTGCGCCACTGCCTGGCTCCCCAAGGTCAGGTAATTAATAAGCGATTGAATCACCATTTGTACCAATCTCCCCTGATGCCACAGGTAACTTCAGACACCACTTTTCCATCTGTCTTCTAAACACACACCTTTGATGCCTATTTTCATATCCCAGTGCCTTGGGTATAGGTCGACAAGCTTATTACCCTGAAATAGCAGTCAGCGCTGCCAGACTCCACTCAGCACTTCTCAATGGCTCCCGGCAGCCTTCTGTGCACAGAAAAATAGTTCCGGAAACTGAAGGCCACTTAACTCCAGCCCTCTTCTCTCTCTTTTTAACTTTTTTTTAAATTCCTTGTTTTAATTATCTTTATTTATTGGATAGAAATATGTGTGTGAGGGAGTCGGGCGGTAGTGCAGTGGGTTAAGCGAGCGTGACGCAAAGCGCAAGGATCGGCGTAAGGATCCCAGTTAAGGATCCCGGCTCCCCACCTGCAGGGAAATCGCTTCACAGGCGGTGAAGCAGGTCTGCAGGTGTCTATCTTTTTCTCCCCTTCTCTGTCTTCCCCTCCTCTCTCCATTTCTCTCTGTCCTATCCAACAACAAGGACATCAATAACAACAACAATAATAACTACAACAACAAGGGCAACAAAAGGGAAAATAAAAAATACATAAAAATTTTTAAAAAGAAATATGTGAGTGTATTATTGTATTATCTTTATTTATTTATTGGATAGAGACAGCCAAAAATTGAGAGAGGAGGGGGAGATAGAGAGGGAGAGAAAAAGACAGACACTTGCAGACCTGCTTCACCGGCATCTCCCCTGCAGCTGGGGAGTGGGGGCTCGAACCTGGATCCTTGCATAAATCCTTGTGCTTAGTACTGTGAGCCACCGCCCAGACCTCTTAAATCTTAGTCTTTTCAGCTATTTAGATGACGTTTTCTGAGCTCCTTCGGTTTCCTTTAGGGAAGCCACAGGCTTGCCCCTGGGGACACCTTCTGACTCTGATCTCTGTGAGTGCCATCGGAGGAAGAGGAGATGCTCAGGCAGGGCCTGCAAGGTCCAGACCCCCCACCCTCTGCCCTGGCCTCTGCACGTCCATTTCACCGTGTTGAAATGGAAAATAAAAATGCTCAGTGCTCAGCTCAAAAAACACTTTTCCCATGGTATTTGAAGGGAAAATGAGATCACAGAAAATTAGGGAGGTGCCCTTAAGCAGAATGATCCCAAGCAACATTTTCTTTCAAAGAATCCCCTGGAGACTTATTCACCAGATTGGGGGCTGGGGGGACAAGAGAGGGGCATATTATACTCTGTGAGCCCTTGTCTCAGAGTCCACCTGGGCAGTAAACACCTGCGTGTTTGTGGACACGCAGACAAACATAAGGAGCTTTTATTTTTTTGTTAAACTAAAAAGACATTTTTTATTATCTTTATTTATTTGATAGAGATAGTTAGAAATCAAGAAGGAAGGGAGAGATAAGGGAGAGAGACAGAGAGACACCCGCAGCACTGCTTCACCAATCACAAAGCTTTCCCCCTGCAGGTGGGCACCGGGGCTCGAACCCAGGTCCTCGCGAATTGTAACGTGCGCTCAACCAGGTGCGCCACAGCCCGTGAGGAACTCTTTAAGATGCTATACGCACCCACACCCTCACCATCAACAGACTCCTCTCTGAGGCCCACGTGGACATGAAGGCCCCCACGTCTGTGAAAACAGCTGACAGGGTCCCCCTCTTCCTACCCCCATCCCCCCCACTCCTTGGCAGCCAGGTCAACATTTCGCTTCTGCCAGAGATACCCAGCGTTTCCTAAGCCAGGCCCAGCTCCCTGAACTATGAATAGGTTATTAACGCAAATGTGGGACATTAATTAAAAACCCTTCAGCCAGGCAAATTCTCATACTTTTAAAAAGTCATCTGGGTAACCAGCAGCCTTTCCATGTGGTAAAAGTTTCCACAGAACGGACAGGTTGACATTTCATGAAGTTGTTTGCTTCAATCAAGGGGGCTGGGGGGAGGAGGGGAAGGAAGGCAGTGAGGTTCCCAGTTCAGTCTTCAGGTGCTTTGATTCAATGCTGACCCAATCCCAATTCCAATCCAAATCCCACGGGGTGGTGGGGGTCCCACATCCCTGGGCTGGTGCCTGGGCAGAAGGGGGAGGTGGCTGCGGGGCACAGCCAGTGTCCTGCCTTCCCTGTGGCCTATTTCAACACCTGGCTTCCAGGCCCCCTGGGTTGTACTGAGCACAAAGATACAAAGTAAGGCCAGGAGGCAGGTCAGTGACTGGAGTGATTTCCTTTCGTGCTGAGCCCTGGGCCCCATCCCTGGCACAGCCTGACTGCACCAAGGACGCAGGGAAGGGGGCACTGAGAATGCTGGTAAGGGCCTGGGCTGCGTCTGGCTCTCCATCCCTCACTCGCAAATAAGACGACACAGCTAGTCTGGGAGGTGATGGCTTGGAGCAGCACACAAGCCTTCCATGTGCGACGCCCTGGGTTTGAAATCCTAGCACCACGTGAGGAAGAGGAGGAGGAGGAGGAGGAGGAGGAGGAGGAGGAGGAGGAGGGGTGGGGGCAGCAGGGGAGGCAGCATCACGGTTATGCAAACAAACTCTCATCCTGAGTCACTGAGGTCCCAGATTCAATCCATTGCACCACCCACCATAAGCCAGAGCTGAGCAGTGCTCTGGTTAAGAAAAAACAAAAACAGGGGCCGGATGGTGGCACACCTGGCTGAGCACACACGTCCATCAATGCGCAAGGACTCAGGTTCGAGTCTCTGGTCCCCACATGCAGGGGGAAAGTTTTGCAAATAGTGAAGCGGTGCTACTGGCGCCTTTCCCCCTCTCTGTATCCCTTTGCCCTCTCGATTTATGGCCGTCTCTATCCAATAACTAAACAAAGATAACAATAATAAAAATAGAAGAAAAAAGAAACAAAACAAGCAACAACAAACAGAAGAAGAAATAGCAGAGGAGAAAGGCCAGAGTTGAACACCTATTAGGGAAAAATGGTATCAAGACAACATGACACATATTGTGTGATATAGACCATAATGAATTCGGTATATGCATATGATGTATTTGTGTATTACATAACCTCCATCACAGATGTCATATGCTACACATTCTATGTACATATGTGTATGTATGTTATCTATGATATACCCCATATGCATAGAGAGGCAAGGCAAGGCTGACCTCTCTGACTGGGGCTGAGGTATCCAGGCAGGTGAGGAGAAGAAAAGCAGCTGGTGTCAGGTGGTAGCGCACCTGGTTGAGTGCACAAGTTACAGTGCACAAGGACCCAGGTTTGAGTCCCCGGTCCCCTTCTGCAGGGGTAAAGCTTTGTGAATGGTGAAGCAGGGCAGCAGGTGTCTCTCTGTCTCTCTCCCCTCTCTATCACCCCATTCTCTCTTGATTTCTGACGGTCTTTATTCAATAAATAAATAAAGATAATAAAACAAAATTTGAAAAGAGAATAAAGGCAGTTGTAGGAGCTGAACTTGGCTGAGTGGAAAGGAGGATTTGGGGCAAAACCATGCATGGATATCACCCAGATACTTTTCAGCTGTAGGATCTTGGGCCCTAGGGTTTTTAATACTTGCTTAAGCATCAGTGATGAGAGTATAATGCCCAGGCAGGTGGGCGGTAGGTGATGGATTAACTGCCACCATGAGGAAGCTTGGCAGAGATAACATGACAGTGAGAGGGCACTGCCAAGGGGAGGGACTCAGACAGGCAAGCGAGAGGCCCTCAGGGGAGTCTGGGGCAGCACAGCCTCAGCCCTGCATTCAGCAGCTTTGTGACCTCCAGCCTCAACATCAAGACCATCAGGCCTGGTCCCTCCTGTCTCCTGGGATGTCTGGGGACACAGGAGAACCCGCTTGGAGAGTGGGGGTGGGGCTGGGCCCCACTGTTTCTGGAGGGAGAAAGGATGATTATTTTTCTTGGGAGACTTCACCTGAGAGCAAGGGCTGCAGGTTTCTTTGAGTTTGCTATAAAATGCTGAAAGAACGTGTTTTCCTGAGACCAGGGGAGAATGTGCAGAGTTTAAAATGTTTGACAGAATTCCTGTGGTCAAGGAAATAGCTCAGTGGGTAGAGAGTGGGGGGGGGGGCTTGCCATGCCTGAAGCTTCTGGTACCCTCTCCAGTGAAATTGTGTGAAATTTTCTCCTTCTCTCTATCTACTTCTCTTATCTCTTCATCTCATATAAAATCAGTCAAATTAAAAAAAAAATTTCTTTGACCAGATTTTGGGGCTGGGTCTTGGTGCCCCTGGTTGAGCACGTTACAATGAGTTTGAATCCCGGTCCTCACCTGCAAGGGGAGAGCTTTACGTGTGGTGAAGCAGTGTTGCAGGTGTCTCTCTGTCTCTGTCCTTCGCTGTCACCCCCACTTCCCTCTTGATTTCTGGCTGTCTCTATCCAATGGATAAAGATATTAAAAAATTAAAAATTAAAAAAATAGATTTAAAAAAAAATCAGCGGAATTCCCAGACCCCCCAAAATAGTGCTCAGCTGATCCCCAAACCTTGAATTATGACCTGCTGCCTGACAGATCAGAAGGGGGTTTGACAGGGCCATCCTGATCCTTCCTGGGGATCACTCTGGAAATAGGACAGCCAGGGGTACTCAGGCCCCGGGGAGGGACTCAGGCAGGCGCTGCAGACTCTGGGCCACCTTTGGAGTGCGATTTCTTTCAGATACAATGACCTAAACAGCGAGTTGGAGGTAAGATAATGATGAGAGCCTCAGTCATCACATTCCAGGCTTCTGATTAGACCCGGGACCTGTCGGGACTCGGGCCGCACACCTGCCAGCCCGTCCACAGACGTGATTAACTGAGCGCAGGATGGGGAAGATGAAGTAAGTAGAAAGTGGGAGCGTTCCAGCCCTCCTGCCAAAAAGCTAAGAAACCCCCCTAGCACTCTCTAATAGGGAAGCATCAACTTGCTAACTCCAGCATGTGTGTAACAGAGCACAGAATAAACACAAGTCTGGCTGTTGCCAGGGGCTTAGCAGCTAAAGCAGAAACTCAACAGAGCCCAGCTACATGGGACATGGCATGCCTGCAGGCCGCAGAACCAAGCGCTCTTTCAGATCCCAAGCAAGCACTGCTTGATGGAGGTACTGGAGGTGTGACAGGTCAAGTTCATCCCTGGGGAAGAGGCTGGTTAATCCTATCACCTTGTATGCTTCAGAAAGAAGTGAGTGGAGATTCACGTTACACGGGGCAGCAGTGTAGCACAAGCTTCACCCCTGCAGGGGGGGCCCAGAGGCTCAAACTCGGGTCCTGCACAAGATAAGCCCATGAATTCAACTAGGCATGGTAATTCTCAGTCCTTTCATTTTGGATAGGTTTGAGACAAAGAGAGACACCAGCAGTACTTCTTCATCCCTTGAGAAGTTTCCTGTACTTGGGTATAAAAGGAGGCCCAGGGGGTGGCAGGCGGAGCCTCTGACTCTCCAACTGCAGGGGGTTGGGGGGAGGGCTGCTTCATAAGCGGTGAAGCAGGTCTACAGGTGTGTTTCTCTCTCTCTCTGTCTTCCCCTCCTCTCTCAGTGTCTCTCAGTCTTGTCCAACAACAACAACAAAAGGGGAAAAAATGGCCTCCAGGAGCAGTGGATTTATAATGCAGGCACCGAGCCCCATCGATAACCCTGGAGGCAAAATAGATAGATAGGTAGATAGATAGATAGATAGATAGATAGATAGATAGATAGATAGATAAATATAAAGGCCCTGGGGTGGAGGCAAAGCCAGGCTTCAAACTCAGGTTTACCCACAGAAGTAACACCATTTCCCCACACAAGTAATACCAAAAAACCTCAGAGCGTGAGACATTCACACACATTCTCCTGGGCAGAGATGAAACACCAACCGGGCGTCTGTGCAGAAAGCCCTGCTCTGAAAATGATCAGAGGAAACAAACATACCCAGCATCTGGGCACTGGACAACTGGTGGCCTAAAGCAAACTGTCCATTTAAAGGAATGTTGCTCTAAGTGACAGACGGTGTGTGCCTACGTCTGCTGAAAGTGCCCACTTAGCAGGGACAGCTGGCCAGGGTCACATCTTATACAACCCACAGTAGGCACAACTAGAGGTAGGCACAACTAGAGGTTTACCTTCTGTGAACGCTAAGCCCAGGACCCCTGCCAAGTAGCCAAAAGGTTGCAACTCCATCTTTGGAGTAAGAAAAAGTATCCCGGGGGCTGGGCACACTTGGTTAAGCGCACAGCCCCTCACCTGCAGGAAGGACACTTTATGAGCCATGAAGCAGTCTGTCTTTCTCTCTCCCTCTCTATCTCCCCTTCCTTTTCAATTTCACTCTGTCCTGTCAAATAAAAATAAAGTAGAAAGGGGGAAAAAAATGACAGAAATGGCCTCCAGGAGCAGCAGATTTGGAGTGCAGACACTGAGTGAGCCCCATCGATAACCCCGGTGGCAACAAAAAAGGAAAAAGTGTCCCTACAATTGTTTATTTTTGCAACAAAAAACAAATCAGCAAAACTTGCAACCCGCCCCACCCCCACCCCAGAACTAGAATATGCCACAGTCCCACACCTCTGATCACAAATGTGTTAGAAATCAAGAATGAACTGGCAATCGTTTCTCCTGAAATAGCCGAACAGAGAACCAGAGCCATTAGGAAGGGACAATAAGTCAGAAATTAGGGCCACCGGGGAGTTGGGCAGTAGCGCAGCAGGTTAAGTGCAGGTGGCGCAAAGCTCAAGGAAGTGGCGTAAGAATCCTGGTTCGAGCCCCCAGCTCCCCGTCTGCAGGGGAGCTGCTTCATAAGCAGTGAAGCAGGTCTGCAGGTGTCTGTCTTTCTCTCCCTCTGTCTTCCTCTCCTCTCTTCATTTCTCTCTCTCCTATCGAACAACGACGACATCAATCACAACAATAATAACTACAACAATAAAAAAAAAGAAATCAGGGTCATCCAGAGAGTTCACCTTCAGACTGTACCTGCCTTTCTTTCTTTCTTTCTTTCTTTCTTTCTTTCTTTCTTTCTTTCTTTTTTTTTTTTGCCTCCAGGGTTATTGCTAGGGCTCGGTGCCTGCACCACAAATCCACTACTCCTGGAGACCACTTTTCCCCCTTTTGTTGCCCTTGCTGTTTTATCATTGTTGTGGTTATTATTATTGTTGTTGTTGTTGGATAGGTCAGAGAGAAATCAAGAGAGGAGGGGAGACAGAGAAGAGGAGAGAAAGATAGACACCTGCAGACCTGTTTCACCGATTGTGAAGCGACTCCCCTGCAGGAGGGGAGCTGGGGGCTCGAACCGGGATCCTTATGCCGGTCCTTGTGCTTTGCGCCACGTGCGCTTAACCGCTTGACTCCCATTGTACCTGTTTTATTATGTTTAATGACCCAGTTTTAAGTCCAGCCCCCACTGCACTGAGGAAGCTCAGTGGTCTCTATCTCTCTCTCTCTCTCCCCCTCCCTCCAGGGTTACCACTGGGGCTCGGTGCCTGCACAATGAATCCACTGCTCCTGGAGGGCATTTTTTTTTCCATTTTTGTTGCCCTTGTTGTTGGATAGGATTGAGAGATGGGGAAGACAGAAAGGGGAAAGATAGGCACCTGTAGACCTGCTTCGCTGCTTGTGAAGGGACCCCCCTGAGGTGGGGAGCCAAGGGCTAGAACCAGGATCCTCGCACCAGTCCTTGCACTTTCCACCATCTGTGCTTAACCCACTGCGCTATAGCCTCTGGTCTCTGATTCCCTCTTATCTATCTGAAAAAGTTGGTGTGGAGCAGTAAAGCACCCATCACAACAGAAATAAGAGAAAAAAAATGAAAGGAAGGAAGGAAGGAAGAAAGGAGGAGAGGAAGGAAGGAAGGAAGGAAGGAAGGAAGGAAGGAAGGAAGGAAGGAAGAAAGAAAGAAAGAAAGAAAGAAAGAAAGAAAGAAAGAAAGAAAGAAAGAAAGAAAGACTATCGGAAAATACAGCTGTCCAATAGCAACCCTAGGTTGGCTTCCCATACTGTTTGCCTTGCTCCCATCCCAGGGACATTAACTTAGGATGGTACTAGACATCCCTGGTATGCCAGGTGATGGGATGGGACGGACCAGTCAAACCCAAACACTCCCTGACCCTCCTGCTTGCTATTATTCCAGGCAGGAACATGGGTCACAAATTAATGAATAAGAGCATTTGATTATACACCAAGAAGCTTCCATGAAGATGAGTAGAATTAGGACTGGGTGGTGGTGCACCTGGTTGAGAGCACACGTTATAATGCACAAGGATCCTAGTCTGAGCCCCTGGTCCCCACCTGTGGGGGGATAACTACATGAGTGGAGAAGCAGGGCTGCAGATGTCTCTCTGTCTCTCTCCCTCTCTGTCTCCCCCTTTCTTTTTGAAGTCTGGCTGACGCTACCCAATAAATAAATAAAGATGAATCTTTTCATTTATTATTAATAGTTGGTTATAGGATTCTAAGATGACAATGTATACTTCCACACCACACCCACAACCCAAGTCCTGCATCCCTATCCTCCCACTTCACAGAGATAACCAGCATAGTTCTCCTAAGTCTTACAGATAGTTTGCTTGCTTCTGTTTTCTTTGGATTTCTTTTTCAATTCATGTGAATCAGATCTCTAGATTCCACAAAGGACTGAAACCATCCTGTAGTTGTGATTCATCTCTTCACTTATTTTGCTAAGGATCATCAGTTCCAGTTCCATCTGCTTTATCCCAAAGCACACAATAAGTGAAGGAGAAAATTAAAATAAATAATAAATATATAATTAAGGAAAAAATAAACAAACAAAAGAAGAACAGGTGTTTCTCTCCTCTCTTCTCCCGGGTCAACTAGGAATACCAAAGGAGACCACTTGGGACCACAACAAGACAGGACCAGAATGACTTCAGGAACCCACTAAACCACTGGTGAGTGCAAACACGTGTGGCTCATGGACAGAGAGGAGCCTAGGGAGAGATTAAGTGGCTGGTAACAGTCCGGCAGTTTAAGGGTTGAGACACCACCTCCATTCTATTTCACCAACAAAAATACAGCTGAAGGGAGGAGAGGGTTCCCTTAAGACTCACCAAATGCAACTGTGCAACAGTGAGTCTCCACTGCTACTGCCCTCAGAATCTGAAGCAGCAGGGGCAGGAAGATGGGGGAGGCCCTGTGCTGACACCAGGGGACAGAGAACTAACGAGGAAACTCAGGAGAAGATCTATACCTTGGTGGCCTAGTGGTGAGGCTGTGAAAGTCTCTTTGCATAACTACTGGATTATCTCTGCCCCACCCTGCTTTATCTCTTGGTCAGGAGTCAGTGATTAAGCTAAGATGCCTACTTATAGTTTAAAAGCCATCAGACTCCCATAGCCCACAGGGAAGAAAAAGAACAAAAGAGGCTTTTAAGACACTGAGCTCCAACTAGGGATTAAAATACTATTAAAACAACTGTCAATTTCCACAACTGTGAACCCTTTAATTACCTTACTTTGACACAAGTCAATGCTGGCAAGAGTGATCAGTAATTTGAAAAGTACTGAGAGAGGGACCTCATAACATACTATATAAAATGGTTACACCAACAAGAAGAAATATTAGAGAAATGAATCAGGACACAAGTCCAGCTAAAAGCCCCCCAAATGTTGAAACACAAAGTAATGAAGTCAACATCCAAACACTAGTTAAGGAAATAATCACAGGAGTGAGTAAAGAGTTTGAAAGAATTGTCATCAGAAATGCAGAAACAACAAATGAGACGCTGGAAGAAAACACTAATTATCTCAAGTTTACTACAAAGTTGAAATAGCTGAGCTAAGAACTCAACTAGCTGAACAAGCTAAAACAATATCAGAACAGGGTAACAAAATAGATGACCTCCAGAAAACAGTAGAGGAGAGAGAGAATAAAATGAATGAGACTGAAGACAGAACTAGCAAGATCAAGGATGAATTAGACACAACTTAAAAAAGAAGTAAGAGATCTCAAAAAGAAACTAAGAGATACTAAAAACAACAACAGAGACCTATGGGATGACTTCAAAAGAAACAATATACACATTATTGGCTTACCAGAGGAAGAAAGACAGGGAGGGAAAGAAAGCATTCTTCATAATAGCCAAGAACTTCTCTAGTCTAGACAACATCAAAGACATAAAGGTTCAAGAAGCCCAGAGGGTCCCAAACAGAATTAACCCAGACATAAAAACACCAAGACACATCCTATTTAGACTGGAAAGGAGTAAGGATAAAGAAAGGATCCTGAGGGCTGCAAGAGAAAAACAAAGAGTCACCTACAGAGGAAAACCCATAAGATTAGCAGCAGACTTCTCCACACAAACGCTAAAGGCTGGAAGAGAATGGCAAGATATCTATGGAGTGCTCAATGAGAAAAGCTTTCAACCAATACTAGTGTATCCTGCTAGACTGTTATTCAGTCTAGATGGGGGCATGAAAACCTTGTCAGACAAGCAACAGTTGAAGGAATCAACTATCACCAAGCCTGCCCTGAAAGAAGTTCTGAAAGGTCTCCTATAAACAGTCAGACCACCATAAATATGCACTATATCAGGACACTCTACAAATCTACAAGAATGACTTTAAAATATCTTTAATCTTTGATATCAATAAATGCCAATGGCCTGAATTCACCTATTAAAAGGCATAGAGTAGGAAGATGGATCAGAAAACACAACCCAACAATATGCTGTCTACAGGAAACACACCTAACTCAACAAGACAGCACAGACTCAAAGTGAAAGGATTGAAAACTATCATACAAGCCAATGGCCCAGAAAAAAAAGGGCAGGAACAGCTATTTTCACATCTGACACGATAGACTTTAAAATAAATAAAATTTAAAAATATAGGAATGGAAATTACTTAATGCTCAGTGGATCAGTTAGTCAAGAGGACGTAACAATTATTAACATCTATGCACTCAGTGAGAAGCCATCTAAATACTTCAAACATCTACTGAAAGACCTACAGCAAAATATTAACAGCAACACAGTCACAGTAGGGGATTTCAATACCCCACTCTCTCAACTTGACAGATAATCCAGGCAGAAAATCAATAATGACCTGAGGGAGCTAAATGAGGAGATAGATAAACTAGAACTATTGGGCATTTTCAGAGTCATTCATCCCAAGAAAGTGGAATACACATTCTACTCAAGTCCACATGGGTCATTCTCAAGGATAGACTGACCATATGTTAGGCCACAAAGACAGCATCAGCAAATTCAAGAGCACTGAAATAATCCATGCATCTTCTCAGACCACAGCAGAATTAAACTAACACTTAACTGACGTTAAAGTTCGGGGGCACCAGCAGGCCGTGCTAGCTTCACGGCGGTAGACAGAGATTCGAGGACACATGGCTGGGCAGAGAACGCAGTTTAATCTTTATTCATGAGCTGGCAAATCACCACACCATGTCCTTCCCCATCTTTCTCCTCCGGCGGCAGCGGCAAGGACTCTGGAATTATGTAGGATAGGGGGCAGGGAGAAGGGAGTAGCGCGAAACTAGCGACCAAACCAATGTGAGGCATAGCAACACTTAACAATCAACAAACGATTAGTAATAGTCCCAAAATGTGGAAGCTGAACAGTACACTCCTTAACAACTATGGAGTCAAAGAGGAAATAAAGTTAGAAATCAAAATGTTTCGAGAGTTCAATGAAAATGAAGACACAAGCTATCAAAATATTTGGGACACAGCTAAGGCAGCTACTGAGAGGGAAGTTCATAACCAAACAAGCGCACATTAGGAAACAAGAAAAAGCACAAATAAACAGCCTGATTGCACATCTTAAAGAGCTAGAAGAAGAACAAAGGAACCCTAAAGCAACCAGAAGGACAGAAATCACTAAAGTTAGGGCACTGTCTCTATAAAAGCACACAAAAAACAATTGGTGACACCTTTCCCCAGTGAGTGAGCAGAGACATCTGGCAGGAACCCCCTCACACACACACACACACACACACACTATCACCATTACTATTCAACATAGTGTTGGTAGGTCTTACCATAGCAATCAGGCAGGAGCAAGGAATTAAAGGCATACAGATTGGAAGAGAAGAAGTCATACTTTCCCTATTTGCAGATGACATGATCATATACATAGAAAAACCTAAGGAATCCAGCAAGAAGCTTTTGGAAATCATCAGGCAATACAAAATTGACATTCAAAAGTTAGTGGCATTCCTCTATGCAAACATAAAGTTAGAAGAAGTTGAAATCCAGAAATCAATTCCTTCTACTATAGCAACAAAAACAATAAAATATCTAGGAATTAACCTAACCAAAGAAGTGAAAGTCTTGTTTACTGAAAAATTATGAGTAAAAACTACTCAAGGAAATTGAAAAAGACACAAAGAAGTGGAAAAATATTCCATGTTCATGGGTTGGAAGAATTAACATCATCAAAATGAATATACTACCCAGAGGCATATACAAATTTAATGCTATCCCCATCAAGATTCCAACCACAGTTTTCAGGAAAATAGAACAAATGCTACAAACATTTATCTGGAACCAGAAAAGACCTAGAATTGCCAAAACAATCTTGAGAAGAAAGAACATAACTGAAGGCATCATACTCCCAGATCTCAAATTGAGAGAACACAAGACCCGCTGGGATACCAACGAGGGGAAATACTTGTTTTAATTTTTTTGTAAAATCTTTTTTTGTGTTATCTTTATTTATTTGTTGGACAGAGACAGCCAGAAATCGAGAAGGAAGGGAGAGATAGGGAAGGAGAGAGGCAGAGAGACACCCGCAGCCCTGCTTTATTACCAGCAAAGCTTTCCTCCTGTAGCTGGGAACAGGGGCTCGAACCCAGGTCCTTGTGCATTGTAACGTGTACACTCAACCAGGCATGCCATCACCCGGCCCCAACATTCATTTTCACAAATTGCAGACACAAGGGAAGACTTGAGTACAGCGGTTCACGCAGCACCCGGGGCTGAGCTGAGTGGTACAAGGTGTTTTGAAAGAACTAAGCAGAGTCATGCCACCTTTATCCTTCTGACCACTGGGTTCTGGGAGGACCCAATGAGGACCTCCAGCATAACCACCCTACACTTCATCACCATGAGCCAAATCTGGTGGCAGCTTTGAAAGAGAAGCCTTCCTCATTCTCTCAGACCTGGTGGGGCCAACCTCTCCACAAAGACAAACTGGAAGAATCCCTAGGCTGCTAGGTCACCGGAAGCTCATCTTCCCAGCCCGTCCCTCACCCATTGCAAAAGTACCAGCATCTCAGAGGTTGGGTGGGTCCCTACCGGGGTCTCGTCTACACTCTTCCCACCCACGCCCCACAGGGAAATCCCAACCCGTTGAGATGAGTCCCAATGTCCTGCTCTGGCCTACTGGGTTCCGCAGCCTTGAACACTGGGTAGTTAGGTACAGCCAAGGGGCAGGGAAAATACCTTCTTCACAAGTGGTGAGCTCTTCAGACCCAACGGCCCACAACTTGGCCGGGACACCGCCTGGTATGGGAATGAACAAGATTTGGAAGAAAGGGGAGTGGGGGAAGGAGCCTCCCACCCCAACACACACACACACACCTACACACACACACACACACACACACACACACACACACACTCTGAGGCCTGCTAGACAGCAGAGGTCCAGGTGGGGTGGGACAGTCACACCAAGCCCAGGTACATCGAAAGCTCTGGCAGGAGGACGCAGAGGTGGGTGGTGGCAGTGGGGCCGCGTGGACAGTTGGACCCTCGGGCCTCTTTTCATTAGAGGACACACCTTGATGGCAGGGCACACCTGCATGCTGGAGCCGGCCAAGAGCTCCAACAGTTGTTCACTGTTCCCTGAGTGGGGAGACCTGGCAGGCCAGCTCCTCACAGACAGGGGGGCTCTTCTCCTGCATGGTGGGCCACGCCTTCCCCGGGCATACAGTTCCTCCATCCAGGGGTTTCATCCAAGCCTCAGGCTCTGACCACAGAAAGTGCCCTTTTACTTGGGCGGACTCACCTCAGACGTGAGGGGAGTCAAACCGCCTGAGAAAAAGACAGACATCTCCAGCACATTTCTTCCTACTCAGAGGGTCCATGGTTGGCAGCCACCTCCTGCCCTCCCGGGGATCTTTGGAATGGCAGAAGAGCAGTTATCTAAGAGAGGGTATCCTACTTAGGACACCTACTTGCTCTGGGCCGACCCAAACCCTATTGGACAAATCTCTGGTGAGACCCAAACCATTCAACACCATGTGTCAAGTCTTAGCCTTGTTGGCATGGCCAACTCTACTATCTCTATAAAAACACACAAAAAACAACTGGCGACACCTTTCCCCAGTGAATGAGCAGAGACATCTGGCAGGAAGCTCACACACACACACACACACACACACACACACACACACACAGAATCCAAGGCCTTCTAGGTGAAGGGATTCTGCCCTAACGGAATAAAGCGTGAACCCTTCTCATGAGTAGAAGATTTCTTGTTTTAGAAAAAAAATTAAAAAAAAATTTTTTTTTGATCACACAAAACCTGGTTGTGAAAGGCTGGCAAAAAAAAAACGCCAGCCCTGTTTGACAGACATCAGATTTATGACCGTTTTCGAAAGCCTCAAGTACGTCACAGGGATCGGCCCACCCACTGGACTGCCCCAATTGTAAACACGGTCCATGCCCATTCCCACTCTGCCCCTATCGGCTCTGAGCTCCTCTGCCTCTGAACAGTCCATGCCTCCCTGCCTAGGTCTCTGCCTGGCTGCAAAGACATATGGAGAATACACTATGGAGCCCTGTGGGCTCAGTCTCCAGCACAAACACGGCCACTCACGCCTCTGCCATCTGCAGGCTGGCCGCAGATGTTAATAAACACACTTGGGGTTTATGGACCGCACATTGACTTCTCCATTCATTTTTACACCCCACAAGGCAGGAGATCCACCCCACTCTCCTCACCTCCCCACCTCCAACTTTCCCTTCATGTTCAGACTCAGTAAACTGTTGTCAGGCTTGGCGATAAATTTATGAATTTTGGCCTCCAGATGTGGCTGGAAATAAAGGTAAGTGCAGGGTGTGAGCAAACTGTGCTTCAGGTTGGTGCCCTGTGTGTCTGAGTCTGCAAAAAAAACCAAAGCCCAGAGAGATGCATTTCCCCTCCCCAAGGAGACACCGGGAGACAGATTCTCTGAAGATCGGGATATATTCAGAGCAGAAAAAGAGATGCCAAGGGCTCTTGGAAGTTTGGGGATAAGAACTGGGATGCAGAAATTTGAACAGCCGATGTCTTTCTGCCTGGGGGATCTCAGTGGAGTCAACCCCACTCCCACCCACCTCCACCTCCTGCCATGATGTTGGAAGAAGAACACAAGACTATGAGAGGACTGTCTTCAATCAGAAAGAACTGAAAACAACTATTTTCATTGTTGAAAACAACAATGAAATCGTCTCTTCTGATATCATTTATCCAGGAAGAAGAAATGAGAGGGGAGTTAAGAAAAGAAGCAGAGTCCCCCCCCTATGGTGGTGGGGGGAAGCTTTGTAAGTGGTGAAGCAGGGCTGCAGGTGTCTCTCTTTTTCTCTCTTCCTCTCTATCTCCCCCCTTCCCTCTCAATTTCTGGCTGTCTCTATCCAATAAATAAATAAAGATAATTTTTAAAAAAGAAGCAAAGAGTCAAGTGTAAACTAGTTTGTGTATTCTGAGTGTGAACCCATAGGCTTTGTTTAATTTTGCATGTGAAGGACATTTTAAATCCAAACCTCAGTTTACCTTTCCTTAGAGAGGAGCAGCATAGAAAAAGACATGAACATCTCTGGGGGGGGGGGGGGGCGGGAGTGATGTGTTCTAACTTGGCGCTTCTCAAGTATTTTTTTTTTCTTTAGAAGAAATTAAAAAAAAATAAAAGAATGAGAGGAGATGGAGTTTGAGGCACGGTGTCTGACTGACTGAAGTGGAATACCGCGTGTCTTTCTGGGGTGTATTTGCTTTAGCAAAGTCATAAAACAAAAATTCATACGGCAAAGGTTTTCTTGGTAATAATTCAGTGGAAATATTTGTGAAGTTGTGACCGACTGAAGATGTTCTCCCTGGAGATGGTTTGGCAGGACAGGGGTGGGGTGGGGTAGGGTGGGGGGGAATAGACAGGAAGTACGTATTAGCAGAGAGCAGGGATTCCTTCCTCTCCACCTTGGTTCAGACCCAGAGAAAAAAGTGAGGATTCACTTGCCAACATAGAGGAACATAGTAACATCTGCAGGAAAACTGGGTCAGGGAGCCACTGGTCACTGTCACTCTGGAAGAAGCCACTAGCTGAGGCTTAGAGCTGAGGAGACAGCATCATAGTTCTACAAAAGACATTCTTGCTTGAGGCTTCTGAGACCCTAGGCTCAATCCCCAGCACCACTGTAAGGTGGTCTCTCTTATTTTCTTTGTGTTATCTTTCTTTCTATATCTGTCTCATTAAAAATAATAAAAATATGCTCTAGATTAAAGGAGATTAAAGGGACATGACAATTCAACACAGTAGCTGAATCTATGTTGAATCCTATGCTGGATTAAAAAAGTAAATAGGACCTAGCAGTGGTACACCTGGTTAAACGCACACATTACCGTGCACAAGGACCCAGGGTCAAGCCCCTGCACGGGGAAAGGTTCGTGAGTGGTGAAGCAGGGTTGCAGGTGTATTTCTCTCTCTCTCCATCTCTATCTCCCCCTCCCTTCTTAATTTTTCTGTCTCTATCTGTTGGTATGCATGAGACCCTTTCTGTTTCATTTGGTTTAAATCCCCCCTGCTTAACACTATTCTATTTACATAACCACTGCATTCTATTTACATAACCACTGTTAAGTTCCACCCTCCCTCCAGGGCATTTGTGGTTCAGTGATAGGATTCTCGCCTAATCTGCCCCCTCCTTGTCACACTCTGATTTTTACCAGTCACTTTTCTCTCCACCCTCTCTATGTCACATCCTGTTTCCACCCTACTTGGCAAGTATATATAAAGACAGCATTGTGAATTTTAGAGTACTTTACCTTGAGTTCAGCTTAGCTCGTCTTAGATTGTGCTGTGTCCTGCATGAATAAAGAGATACTGAGTACAACCCAGCCATGAGTCCCTGGTCATCTGTTACCCGCCCGTGAAGCCAGCCGGGCGAAAACAACCTAGACCAGCGAAAACAACATCTATCCAATAATAAATAAATATTTTTATCATTGTTGTGGTTATTATTATTGTTGTTATTGATGTTGTTGTTGCCGAATAGGACAGAGAGAAATGGAGAGAGGAGGGAAAGACAGAGAGGGAGAGAGAAAGACAGACACCTGCAGACCTGCTTCACCACTTGTGAAGCAACGGCCGCTGCAGGTGGGGAGCCGGGGGCTTGAACCGGGATCCTTACACCGGTCCTCGAGTTTCACACCACGTGCGCTTAACCCGCTGTGCTACAGCCTGACTCCTAATAAATAAAATTTTTAAAAGGACTAAATAGTTAAAAATACTAAATACTGAAGAAAAATGGGGGAGGGGAAGGACATTACTAGATCAAATGAAAAAACTGGAACCCAGATGGAGAGGAGATAAAAGTATTGTATAGGGAGTCAGGCAGTAGCACAGTGGGTTAAGCGCAGGTGGCGCAAAGCACAAGGACCGGAGGAAGGATCCCGGTTTGAGCCCCTGGCTCCCCACCTGCAGGGGAGTCGCTTCACAGGCGGTGAAGCAGGTCTGCAGGTGTCTGTCTTTCACTCCCCCTCTGTCTTCCCCTCCTCTCTCCATTTCTCTCTGTCCTATCCAACAATGATGACATCAATAATAACTACAACAATAAAACAAGGACAACAAAAGGGAATGAATAAATAAATAAATATAAAAAATTTTTTTTTAAAGTATTGTATCAATGTGAACACGTGACAGTGGGCATGGACACTGCTTACATAAGGCCCAATCCAATCCCTCTTCTTAGGAAACATGCAATGCTGTATTTAGTTGTAAAGGCCCATGATATACGCAACTTACACTCAAGTGGTTTCAAGAATACAAAGAAAGAGTAAGTACACGTTGAAGCAAACGGGATAGGATGTTAAGAACAAGGAAACACCAGTAAAGGATTTCTAAGTGTTTCATGTATCATTCTGAAAATGTGGAATGTTTTCCAAATTAAAAGTTCAAAAGGTGTGAACATGTGCCAGTGTGTATGTGTGAAACTAAGACAGCACAGGTACACACTTTAAGCATACCTTCGCAGGATAACCACAGGGAAGCTGAAGAACAAGCATCCTACAGAGGAGACTTGGAGAGGGAGGCTGGAATGGTGAGTCACACAGAGAGGTAACCCTTACAAACCCTTACATGCAAAGAGGTTTCGGTCACAAAGGTCATAGAAGGTGCCTACATCAGACAGCAGGAACCTAAGAGCCTGCTGGGTAGTTTATTTCCCAGAAGGAACCACACATGTCAAAGGGCATAATGGACTCCAAAGTTGGATAGGTGAGCAGCTAGTTGTCAACTGGGAGGACAGATGAAGGCTCTGTCTTACAGGAGGAAGTGTGCAGTCGATGCTAGTAGGTTTTGCAGACAAGGTGTCATATGTAATATACATAATAACCTCCCAGAAACAGCATGGAGGGTGGGGAACTTGAACTGAGAAAACCAAGCCAGACTACTGCCAAAGTCTAGGGTCACCAAACATCAGCCACAACATAAAAGTCAGGGCCCCCAAAGACAGACAGACAGAGTATTGTGACAATGCATGATGCCTGACAGGCACATTTAGTATTTTCAAATATTCAATTGATACAATTGGCAACCATTACTCAGGCAATGGGATTTTACACACACACACACAGAGAGAGAGAGAGAGAGAGAGAGAGAGGAAAGAGAGAGAGATTGCAAATGTTCAAATAGTGTCATCTTATTTAAAGTTGTTACATTAGAAAACTGATGAGAGAAAAAAGAAAGAAATTCTGGCCTGGGACTGAGTAAAAAGCATTATTTGAGGGGCTACTTTTCGTTCTTCTTATTTATTGCCACCAGGGTTATTGCTGGGGTTCCATGCCCACATCACAAATCCACTGCTCCTGGTGTCCATTTTTTTCTGTTTTTTTTTTCTTTTGGTTTTCCTTTGTTTATTTATTTATTTATGACAGGACAGAGGACAGGGGAGATAGAGAAGAAGAGAGAAAGACAGACCAATGCAGACTGGCTTTACTGCTCATGAAGCATCCTCCCTACAGGTGGGTAGCCAGGTGCTTGAGCATAAGGATACATGTGCTTGACCAGGTACACTTCCCCCCAACCCCCAAGGAGCTACTTTTCTTATAGACTGTTTCACCTGAAATGTTTTCTAAGAACCTCTCAATGATGTCAAGTAAGGACACACTACCCTCGAATTATTCAAATGGGTCTCCACATTCAAAAGGTGAGAAGTTCTGGGGGTGAGGCATCAACCTGTCTAGGAGAACAAGTCAAGGGAACTACTGTCTTAGTTCACTTGTAATACATTTGTTACAGATGGCAGAGTATAGCACATTTCTAAGACGTACAGAAGATATAATGACCCTTGCTTTTAAAATGTCCCAGAACCACACCTCCTCAGAGCCCTGCCCCACTAGGGAAAGACAGAAACAGGCTGGGAGTATGGATCAACCTGGCAACACCCATGTCCAGCAGAGAAGCAATTACAGAAGCCAGACCTTCCATCTTCTGCACCCCATAAGGAATTTTGGTCCATACTCCCAGAGGAATAAAGAATAGGGAAACTTCCAATGGAGTAGATGGGATACAGAACTCTGGTGGTGGGAACTGTGTGAAAATGTACCCCTATTATCTTAAAATCTTGTTAATCATTATAAAACCTCTAATAAATTTTATTTTAAAAAGTCAACATTATAGGTATATATTAAACCATAGCGACTGGGGGCTGGGCAGTAGCACAGTGGGTTAAGCGCACGTGGCATAAAGTACAAGGACTGGCGTGAGGATCCTGGTTCCAGCCCCCGGCTCCCCACCTGCAGGGGGTCTGAGGTGTCTATCTTTCTCTCCCCCTTTCTGTCTTCCCTTCCTCTTTAGATTTCTCTCTGTCCTATCCAATGACAGTGACAGCAATAACAAGGACTGCAATAACAACAATAATAAAAACAACAACGATAAACAGCAAGGGCAACAAAAGAGGGGGAAAAATCATAGTGATCAGCCTGCTGAACAAGCCCGCTCTCCCACCCCCCGAAAAAGATGTACATGTAATGCATTGGGCTCAGCTGAGAGGACCGTTCATATACAAAACCTGCGCAAGAACAAAGCAATAGCTAGCTGAGGGGCGGATACTACTGGAGGGGGACGTCCAGGCTCTAGGGGAGGAGGAGGCACAGACCTGTCAGAGCCAAGCTTCTGCTCTCTTGCCTTTACTGAGTGATGCTTTGGGGGGGGGGGGAAGAAAGGGTTAAGTGGGGAAAGTGAACCCAAAAAAGGTACAGAAAGGCTCAGGAAGAGAGGCAGGAAGAGCGTATAATGGAGAAGAATAGAGAGGAGACCAGGTGATGCACCATGATCTGGATAGTGTCCCCTTGGGAGGACAGTCTCTTTCTTGTCTCCTGCCTCTTTCTAACTGCCTGAGTACTTACCTGGTTGCCATGGCAACAGGGAGCCTGAAGACACGTTTGAAAGGCTAGGAGGACACCAAGCCCCCAAGGGCGGCACTTCTGTTCTCTGGGGAATTGGGTCCTTTAAGCCATAAATAGTGAGGTGGCAGACAGGCTGCTGCTGACTATCCCCACAAGCGGATTTGACCTTTATGGGACAAAGGAGTTGGCTGCGGCTCTGACCGACTGGGGCCCAAGGATAATGACAGCTGAGGTGCCATGTCACATCAGTTCTGGGCTCTGTGCTAGAAGTATTCTCTTCCTCCAGCTAACTGACTTCTTTTTGTTATTTATTTTAATTTTATTAGTAAGTTAATACTGATTTACAGATTATAACAAGGGTATAATTCTGCACCATTCTCACCACCAGAGTTCTGTATTCCTGTTTTCTCCAATGGAAGCCACAGCAGTTCTCCCAAGGTCATAGTTATTATAAGGCTATTATTTCTACAACTGTCAGTCTATATATATATATATATATATATATATATATATATATATATATATATATATATATATAATTTTTTTCCACGCTCCCATCTTCTCTCCTTTTCCAAAATCACATCTACACCTATTATTACTTTTGAATGTCCTTCCTTTCCCCCCCTTCTCTCTCCAGGTCCTGATGGAGTTGGAGTTCAGAGCCCTCTGCTCATCTTCCCCCATCAATGCTCCCCTACTGGGAGTAGGAACTAAAATTCTTTTTGGGGTGCAGAAGGCGGGAGTTCTCAGCCAGTCGACTTCTAAGCCAATCCTGCTCTCAGGGTTCTTCCCCACACTGTAAAGGTAGCAGACTGTCAAGTTCCGTTGGCGGACACAGAAGGAAGCTTCTCTAGATCATCAAGTTCCGTTGGCGGACACAGAAGGAAGCTTCTCTAGATTCTGTTGCTGCCACCAAGTCTGAGTGGCTCGGTGCTTGGGCACCTTTCTGTGCTTCTGAACCCCACTGCTGGATGCAGTGACTGGGCAAGAGTATAGGGAAAGGAGCCTGGGGGCAAGTGGTGTGAAGCCCAAGGACTGGCTCAAGGATCCCCATTCCAGCCCCCAGCTCCTCATCTGCAGGGGGGCGGTAGCGCAGCGGGTTAAGCGCACGTGGCTCCGGGCTCCCCACCTGCAGGGGAGTCGCTTCACAGGCGGTGAAGCAGGTCTGCAGGTGTCTGTCTTTCTCTCCCCCTCTCTGTCTTCCCCTCCTCTCTCCGTTTCTCTCTGTCCTGTCCAACAACGATGACATCAGTAACCACAACCATAATAACTACAACAATAAAACAACAAGGGCAACAAACGGGAAAATAAATAAATATATTTTAAAAAGAAGAAGAAAAAGCAAGGAGGATGAGGGAAGTAGCACATCTGATAGAACCTGGGGTGCCGCAGGTTGAGCGCATGCATCACAGTGCGCAAGGACCCAGGTTCAAGCCCCGGATCCCCACCTGCAGGGAAAATGTTTCATGAATGGTGAAGCAGGGCTACAAGTGTTTCTCTGTCTCTCTCCCTCTTTATCTCCACCTTCCCTCTCAATTTCTCTTTGTCTCTATCCAGTATATAAATGAGAAATAAAAGGAGCCACAGGGGAGCTCACTATATGTCCTCTCCTCCCCACTCCCCTATCATATGAGAAGACATGAAGATAGTGTCTGAATTATGAACCTAACCAGCCTCTGGCCAACTGCCCTAACAAAAGTACCATAGCTGGGGCCACACACATAATCATTTGCAAGAAGCCAGGTTCAAGCCTCTGGAACCCAACTTTGAGGGGTAGGGGTAGGTAGGATGGGGAAGCGGGAAGTTTTACAAGTGGTGAAGCAGTGCTGCAGGTCTCTCCCTCTCTCTTTCTCCCCCCAACTCTATCAATTTCCTTTTGCCTTATCAAATAAAGAAAAGGAAAGGAAAGGGGGAAAAATACCACTAGGAGTAATGGATTCATCCTGAAAGTACTTAATCCCAGCAAAAAAAAAAAAAAAAAATTACCAGAGCATTACTCATCTCTGGCTTACGGTGGTGCACAGGATTGGAGCTCTAGGCATGAGAATCTCTTTGACTAATCATTATGCTATCTTGACCCCCTCCAAAAAGATTTTTTTTTTTAAGTATCATAGATCAGGGCTCAAACATGCCTTTTACCAGGCACAGGAGGGTCTCCATGCCACAAAAAAAAAAAAAAAAAAAAAAGCCAGTTCAACCTGCACCTGGTGGTGTTTTCAACATAAGCGAAAGTATACACTCACTTCCACCCTCCCTCTCTGACCTGAAGGGCATTTTCCACTTTGGCTAAGTCTCTCCTGTGGTTGAGAGAGCTGATGTGTCATCAGCACAGGACCTCACATACCCTGAAACATGCCCCCTGGAGTTAGAACCTCAGAGACCCCAATGAGACAGATACAAGCAGGCTGTCCATGGAAGCCTTGGGAAGCATTGTATGAAATGCCTGCAGCTTCTGCTAGCAAGCACACCCCAAGGTTGGTGCCTGCTGCTCCCTCACCCTGGCTGCTCCCTACCCCCCACCCCACCTCCACCAGGTCCAGGAGTGTCTGAGATGAGCATAAGCATGGAGGAAATTCCCCAGCTGCCTCAGGTACCCACAGACTACATGCACCCCGGTGGTCCTTGTCAGAGTGGTCAGGGTTCCTGTCCAGACACCCTTGGTCCTTACAACTTGGACCTTGCCAACCACCGCTGCCTTCAAACAGCGCCTGTGAAAAGAGGCATTGCTTCCAATCCCGGTCCCGCCTCCATCCTGAGAAACAGGGTCTACAAGGAAAATATTTTCTTAAACCAACTCCCCAGGCATGGGGGCGGAAGACAGGGGGTTTACCTGCCATGAGTAATTTGTTTTTTCTAGGAAAGTATTTATCAGTCCCAGTAAGAAAATCACCCTACGGATACAGACACAGAAGGGAAAAAGAAGTGTCTCTCTCTCCCTCTTTTCTCTCTCTCTCTCTCTCTCTCCCTCCCTCCCTCCCTCTCTCTCTCTCTCTCACTCACTCTCTCCAGGCCCGCCTGAATTTGAGGTTTGGCTCAAATACCAAGACAGGACTGGCCAAGAGAAAGGCGTGGCTCAGCGTAGGACATGGCCAGGAGTCCACTGCTGTCCCAACCCTAACCTCACCTAACTCCAGGCCTGGGCGACCTCTGACTCACTTGGCCTTTCTGGCCTTGATGACACCCAGCAGTCAAAGGTGGGACTCCCTGGGGAGTACACAAAGATTAGCTCATGTTTCTAAGGTGCTTTGAAGATGAAAAAGCCTGCACCTACAGGGGTAGTTATTAGTCTAACTACCTGTGAAAAAAGAGAACAAAAATTTCCATCTGTATCTAATGATCAGCTAGCTCCCGGTATGTGCGGAGCCAGAGGGACAGAGAGCACAACTTGCTAAGCAAATTAATGTCCACGACTGACGTAGGTCCCTGGCCCTGAGACAGCACTTCCTGAATTTTAGAACGAGGAGGAACATCCCCAGCTGTGTTCGAGGCAGTGGGAGGACAGCACAAAAGAGCATGAAAAGCAATTCTATCCCATCCCATCCCATCCCATCCCATCCCATCCCATCCCATCCCATCCCACTCCGTCCCATTCCTTTTTTTTAAATTTTTTTATTTTAAATCACCACAAGGGTTATCACTAGGGCGCGGTACTTGTCTGCAAATCCACTGCTACCAGTGGCCATTTTTTTTTCCCTTTTTATTGGATAGGAGAGAAACTGAGAAGGGAGCAGGAGGAAGAGAGACAACTATAGCACGGCTTTGCCATTTGTGAAACTTTTCCTCCCCTCCCCTGGCCCCGTAGGTGGGGACCGAGGGACCTGAACTTGGGACCTTGTGCGTGGTAACACGTGCACTCAAATGGGGCGACCACCACCCAGCCCCTTCCTTCTTCTACCCCTCTTGGTAACTAAAGGAGAAAGTCTCTCCATGCGCTCAGTCAA
This sequence comes from Erinaceus europaeus, assembly GCF_950295315.1. NCBI lineage: Eukaryota > Metazoa > Chordata > Mammalia > Eulipotyphla > Erinaceidae > Erinaceus > Erinaceus europaeus. The sequence continues at coordinate 9,249,045 of NC_080173.1, forward strand.
GAGAAAATGAACCTGTAGCCGTGAAGCTTGGTGGACAGAAGCACCGACCTAGGATGCATCTATTTCATTCATTTTTACCAGAGCACTGGCTCAGCTCTGGTTTATGGTGATGGTGGGGGGATTGAACCGGAGATCTTAGAGCCTCAGGCTTGAGAGTCTGTTTGCATAACCATTATGCTATCACCCCTCCCCCTGCCCCTAGGATTTATAAACATGGTCTGATTCTCATTGTGCTCAACATTCTTTGCAGTTTCCTTGAATGTACTTTATTTTATTGGGTTTCTCTTTTTATTTTTTTAGTTTTTATTTGTCATTAGATAAAGACAGAGAGAAATTGAGAGAGAAGGGGGAGATAGAGAGGAAGACAGACAGAGAGACACCTGCAGACCTACTTCGCCGCCTGTGAAGTGACTCCCGTGCAGGTGGGGAGCCGGGGGCTTGAACCAGGATTCTAATCGGTCCTCGCACTTTGCGCCACTTGCGCTTAACCCGCTGCACTACCACCCAACTCCTGAATGTATTTTATTTTAAAATAAATTAAAAAAAAAAAACCCATCAGAGAGTGTCAATCTAAACACCACTGATACTTAGGTGTGAATAGCCTTGGGGGCAGGTGGGGAGTGCGTAGGAGAGCTGGCCTGTGCACTGGGGGTGTTTGGGGGTGTTTGGCAGTCTCCCTGGCCTCGGGCACCTAACTAGATATCAGCAGTTGCTTTCACTCAGGAATGACAATCAGAAATATCTGCAGACATTTCCAGCGTCCCTCAAGGGCAAGCCTTCTCTGCTGAGAACTGCTGTGTTCATGTGAATTCAGAAAATGAAATAAACTAAATTCAGTTTTGGCAACCAGCGACGGAGCTTACCAGGTAAGGCACATGCATTATCAGTGCTCTCGGTCCAGGCTCCAACCCTAACACCACATAGGAAGACCGAGGCACACTGCAGAAGCTCTGGTGTCTCTCTCCCTCTTTCTCAATCTTGGTATTCAATCTCTCTCTCTCTCTCTCTCTTTCTCCTCTTAAAATAATTTATTATTAGAGAGGGAGAGAGCCAGAGAGACACTTGCAGCCCTGCTTCACCACTCAGGAAGCTTTTCCCCCTGTAGGTGGGAACCAGGGGATTGAACCGGGGTCCTTGTGCACTGTAATGTGTGTGCTCAACCAGGTGCACCACTGCCTGGGCCCAGTACTCAATCTCTCTTTTTGACTCTAAATGAGAAAGCAGATCACGAAAAGTGAAAGGATACAAAAGCAAGGCGACAGACACACACACACACACACACACACACACACACACACACACACACACACACAATCTAGTCAATTAAAAACAAAAACTTGAATGGACCTAAAGCAGTCAAGTTGGGACTAAAATGGTCCCACTTTGGAATCCCTGAGATGGAGCAGTAAGGCTGCATCTGCTCCAGAAACACAGTTGCCGGTCCTGAGGGGAGGTGCACCTTCTGGGCCTCTTGTCTCTACATACCATCATTCCAAAAGCTTCTATTAGTGACAGGGATCCAATCTGTGCTGACCCACAGACATGACTTTAAACCATTTCTCAAGTTCCTGTTTTAGAAGCCCTTTTCATTCCAGGCCTTCCCCCAGGGGTATGGCCTACTTATCAGAAATCTGGAGCTTAGGATGCCTGCTTGTCAAAAGGGTGAAACCACCTTACATACTTAAGTCAGAGAAGGATTGGGAAACTTGGTTTCCCTTCCTGGGTGGGACCCATTCAGACACATTCTTCTTCTTCCTCTCCTTCTTCTCCCTCTTTCTCATCTTCTCCTCCTTCTCCTTCTTCTTCCTCTTCTTCTTTATAAAGATATATATTTTTAATTTTATTTATTATTGGATAGAGACAGAGAGAAACTGAGTGTGGAATGAGAGATAGAGGGGAGGAGAGACAGAGAAATACCTGCAGCCCTACTCCACCACTTCCGAAACTTTCCCACTGCAGGTGGGGACCAGGGGGTCCCTGTGCACTTTACTAGATGCACCACCACCTGGACCCCCCCCCCCAGACACCTTCTGAGGTCGCAGGAACACCCTTTGAGGCCCTCTAGCTTTCTTCCATGGAGAAACAGACACACAGAGAAAGGTCCCGTACCCAGAGAGAGAAAAGGGAAAATGGCGGTACATTTGGATGTGGTAATAGATGTATGTGTGATTTGGAAAGGAAGGGAAGATGGGACCATTGGGGGGGGGAATATATACAGATAAAGACCAACTGTTCTAAAAACGATAGTCAACCCATATCTGCAACCTTAGGAGAACTGCTGTAGCTTCCAATGGAGGGACTGGAGACATAGAACTTCGGCGGTGGGAACTATATGGAGTTGCATCCCTGTTTCTTGTAATTATGTAGGTCATTGTTAAATCACTACTACTAACAATAATCATAATAAGAGCTGGGTGGTGGCACACCTGGTTGAGTGTACATGTTACAAGGTGCAAGGACCCATGTTCAAGCCCTCAGTCCCCACCTGCAGGGAGAAAGCGTCACAAATGGTGAAGCAGGTCTGAAGGTGTGTCCCCCTCTATCTCCCCCTTCCTCTCAATTTCTGGATGTCTGTATCCAATAAATAAATAAAGATAATAAAAAAACAATTTAAAGAGAGAGAGGAGAGAGGAGAGAGAGAGAGAGAGAGGAGAGAGAGAGAGAGAGAGAGAGAGAGGGAGAGAGAGAGAGAGAGGGAGAGAGAGAAAGGCCCTGTGATGTGTCCCAGGACAGACTCTGTCTGTGATAGAATTATGCCTGGACAGCCTTCTGCTGTCATAACATTGCTCCACCACTGAACAAGTGGTGCCTGTTAAACTACAATTCACTACCCGGTCCTCAAAATACCAGGCAAAGATAATGCCAGGCCAAGACTGACACATGGGTGATGTTTGGTGTTTCAGCTGCAGCAGCAGCACAGCTAAATAGAGAACATAATCAGTGGTCTGGACGGTAGAGCACCGGTTAAGCGCACATGGTGCAAAGTCCAAGGACAGGCACAAGGATCCAGTTTCCAGCTCCCCCCCGCCATGGCTCCCCACCTGCAGGGGGGGGTATGCTTCACAAGTAGTGAAGCAGGCCTGCAGGTGTCTTTCTCTCCCTCTCTCTGTCTTCCCCTCCTCTCTCCATTTCTCTCTGTCCTATCCAACGACAACAGCAGGAACAGCAACAATGGAAAGAAGATGAGCCACCAGGAGCAGTGGATTGGTGGTGTAGGCACATATCACTTTGTTGCCCTGGAGAAAAAAAAAAGAGAGAAAGAAAGAAAGGAAGGAGAAAGGGAGACAAAGAAGGAAAGAAAGAAAAGAGAAGAAAAGAGAAGAGAAGAGAAGAGAAGAAAAGAAAAGAAAAGAAAAGAAAAGAAAAGAGAAAAGAAAAGAAAAGAAAAGAAAAGAAAAGAGTCAATTCTACCTGCAGCCCCAGCACAGGCTCAGCCCAGCCTAGGAGCAGAGGGTGTCAGGGAGGCCTGGGTGTGGCTGTCCCCAGGGCTTTCCAGGGGAATCTCTTCCTCCCCTCCCTCCCTTCCTCTCCTTGCTAGCTAGTACTTTCATGCCTCGCCTCCTTCTCCGGAGATCACAGGGAAGTCCAATGGCCAAACTTCCTGGTTCATGCAAAGTTAAGACTGCCAATCAAACAGACACCAGCAAAGAATAGTCTAATTTTGAAGACACACGGTGTCAGCCCTGCCCAAAAAGACTCCTCTGTTTCAGAGACCAGCACCAAGCACCTGACATGGTCAGAATTCACAACAGGAGCTGCTTGGGACCATGAGCAAAGAGGATCCAAGCAACACGTGTATTCAGCATGGAGGTCCTGTCTCCTGAGACCATACTTATTGGGGGATGCATGGTTCACAGTCAACAGTGAAATACAGTAGTTGGCACATGTGTAACATTTCTCAGTTTTCCAAAGAACAATTCACCCCCCATCCAGGTCCTCCTTCTGTCATCATGTTCCAAGACCTGAACCCTCCCCACCATCCCAGAGTCTTTGACTTCAGTGCAATACACCAACTCCAGTCCAAGTTCTGCATTGGCTTTTCTTATTTTTCAACTTCATTATTATTATTATTGATTTAACAATGATTGACAAGATTGTAGGGTAAGACAGACCCCTGCAAGCGTCAACCCGGCTTTGACCTGGCACGTTATGACTGGGCCCTCCTCAATCGCTATCGAACAGGCCATGGCTATGTTCCATCGCTGGGGAGCCAGAGACGACCCGAACTGCCCCTGCGGCTCCAGACAGACTATGACCCACATAGTCAACGACTGCCACCTCTCCAGATTCAAAGGAGGTCTCGAAACTTGACATCAGGCTCAACCTGACGCTGCTGACTGGCTACGGAAGAAGGGCAAACGCTAGAAGAAGGGTAAGAGGAGTATAATTCAACACAATCCCCACCACCAGAGTTCCATGTCCCATCCTCTCCACTGGAATGTCCCATTCCCTATTCTGTTTTTTTTTTTCAATAATTTTTAAATTTATTCATGAAAAAGATAGAGGAGACTGCTATCACCTCTGTTCCTCTAGATTTCTGGATGTTTCTATCCAATAAATAAATAAAGATAATGCAGAAAAAAAATAAAAAGAAAAGAAATTGAAGGACTAGAAAGTTATCCAGGGCTATCTAATTCCAAAACCTATAAGAGTTCCCTCTTTGGCATGATATTTTCCCCAAATAAGGAAAGCTAATGTTGCCTGGGTATTATTATTATTATTAATAATTATTTTGCCACCAAGCTACTACTGCACAGCACCTTCACAATCACAGTCAAGCCACATGATGACCCGCCCTTTTTTTTTTTCTTTTTGATAGACAGAGAGAAACTGAGAGGGGAAGGGAGATAGAGATAGAAGGAGAAAAAGAGATACCTGCAGCCCTGCTTCACTGCTTCTGAAGCTTTCCCTCTGCAGGTGGGGACTAAGGACTTGAACCTGGCACCTTGCTCATGGCAATGTGTGCGCTCAACCAGGTGCACCACTAGCCAGACCCCTGGGTCTCCCTATTTGGCAACTTGGAGAATTGAGTCAAAGTAAGTTATTGACCGAGGAGGTGACTTCTAGTAACTAAAAGATTGTGGTTCATTATATCAGTCAAAAGACCAACATGATAGGGGTAACAGACATTCCTCTCTGTGGCCCCAGAGGCTCCAAATTTAATCAGAGGCACTACCATGAGTCAGAGTTAAGCAGTGCTCAGGTCTCTCTCGGCCTCTTTATCAAAAAAAAAAAAAAAATCAGCCTTGGTGGGTGTGGAGTAGGGGGAGAAATCCTGCTAGGGTTTCACCATGCTGAGCTGACATTTTCACATTGCAGAAAGATAAAGACAAAAGAGGAGAGGGAAAGACAGCACCACACTCCCCAGCTTCCTCTAGCATGCTGTGTGGTTTGGGCTCAAACCTGGGCCTTGTGCATGACAAAGCAGGCTCACTATGGGGGGGGGAGGGAAATCTAGCTGGCCCAATAAATAAATCTTTACAAATCCAATAAACAAACAAGGGGGCCAGGCAGTGGTGGCACACCCAGTTAAGTCCACATCTTACCAATCCTAAGGATCTAGGTTCAAGCCCCCACTCCACTCCTCACCTGCAGTGTGTGTGTGTGTGTGTGTGTGGGGGGGGGTGTCAGCTTCATGAATGGTGAAGCATATCTGCAGGTGTCTCTCTCTTTCTCATTCCCTCTCTCTCTCCCCTCCTCTCTCAATTTCTCTTTATCCTATTCAATAAAAAAATGGGGAAAATGGCCACTAGGAGCACGATAACCCTGGTGGCAGTTAAAACGACAAAAACAACAGGCCTGTCATGTGAAAACTCAGAGCAGGTCCTCCAAAGACCAGTCAGATCTTGAGTCATCATAAGTAATTAAGTAACAAAAATAAAGCCACCAGGTTCCAGATACTACCATAATGCCAACCTGACTTCCCTGGACAGACGGCCTCACCAATGTGTCCTGGAGTCTCACCTCCCCAGAGCCGTGCCCCACTAGGGAAAGAGAGAGGCAGACTGGGAGTATGGATTGACCAGTCAACGCCCATGTTCAGCGGGGAAGCAATTCCAGAAGCCAGACCTCCCACCTTCTGCATCCCACAACGACCCTGGGTCCATGCTCCCAGAGGGATAAAGAATAGGAAAGCTATCAGGGGAGGGGGTGGGATATGGAGTTCTGGTGGCGGGAAGTGTGTGGAGTTGTACCCCTCTTACCCTGTGGTTTTGTCAGTGTTCTCTTTTATAAATAAAAATCTTTTAAAAAGTAACAAAAAATAAAACCGGGGGGGGGGGTGGTTTGAGGTAGGAGAGAGTGCCAACCCAGCAGAGCACACACTGCCAGTACACAGAAGCACCATGCAAAGGAGAGTTTTCGCAAGTGTGAAATAATGCTGTGTCTCTCCCACCTTCTATCTGAAAATGAAGTGGAGAGAGCGAGAGCGAGAGAGTGTGCATGCGGAGGGGAGGGCAGAGAGAGAGAGACAGAGAGACAGAGAGAGAGAGAGAGAACACGTATGTAGCTATGGGGAGTGGTGGAATTCCATAGCGCAAAGTCCAGGTTGGAAAGGGAAATAAAGGAAACTAGCAGTGAGCAGATCAGTGCTCCCGCAGCTCACTGGAACCCAAACAAAGAAGTCCACTCCTATCAGCTCAACGGGCAGGTCTGGTGACAAGCAGAGCTGGTTCCTGTGGTCAAGAGAGTTGGGGACACTTATGGGGCCCTGCCTTAGGAGAACAGACACACGGGGCAGAGATGAGCACTTAGCACTTTGTTCCTTTATGCACTGACATTTTCTCTCCCTTTTAAAAAAAATTATTAGTGCTTTAATATTGATTTATAAAACTATAAGGTAAAAGGGGGTACAACTTTGCAGGGTCCCCACCAGCAGAGTTCTGGATCCCCAATTCCTCTGTTGGAAACTACAGCAGTTCTCCTAAGGTTGCAGAGATGGGTTAAGTATTATTTCTACAACTATTTTTTATATATTTGTATATATTTGCCTATTTCTTTTTCAACGGCTCCATCTTCTCTTCCTTTCCAAATCACACATACACCTATTACTTCATCCAAATGTCCCTCGCTTCTTCCTCTTCTCTCTCTGGTTCCTGATGGAGTTGGAGTTCAGAGCCCTCTGGTCATCTTCCTCTTATCATTTCTCCCCCACCAAAATTTTTTATGGGTTGTAGAAGGTGGGAGTTCTCGTTTCTATAATTGCTTCTCTGCTGGAGATGGGCATTGGCAGGTCTGGCCAGTAGTGCAGCTGGTTGAGCACACACTTTACTATGAGCAAGGTCCCAGGTTCAAGTCCTTGGTCCCCACCTGCGGAGGGAAAGCTTCAGAAACAGAGAAGCAGGTCAATCCCTACCCCCTCCCTTTTTCTATCTTTTCCTAGTGGGACAAGGCTCTGGAGAGACAAGGTTCCAGGACACATTGATATGGTTGGCTTCCCAGGGAATTGAGAAATATTTTATGTCCAGGGCTAGACACTATTTAATCTTGCCTGGCCAGGTGACCTCTGTCACCTGCTACAACTGTCAACTTAAACCTGCTACAATAGCAAGGAGTCAACTATAGGTACCCAGATGTGGCTAAACCCAAGAAAAGGGCTTGTTCTGAAAAACCAATAACCATCTGGCTCCTAAAATCATAAGCCTAGAATATCCTCCTGCCCACCTGCCTGACCTCTGCTCCAATCTCCAATGCTGTCTTCTAAGAAACCCTTTTCTGTGCACAGTATTACCATCACTATTCCATACATTATTACTCACTTAGTTAAAATATATATATATATACTTTTTATTTATTGGGGGATTAATGTTTTACATTTGACAGTAAATACAATAGGTTTGTACATGAAAAAATATATTTATTTTATTTGGTAGGACAGAGAAGTTGAGAAGGGAGAAGATAGAAAGGGAGGGAGAAGGAAGGAGAGAAAGAGGAAGAGAAGGAGAGGGAGAGAGTGGGGGGGAGAGGGAGAGGGAGAGGGAGAGAGAGAGCTGCAACCCTGCTTCACCACTTATGAAGCTTTCCTCCTGCAGGTGGGGATAAGGGCCTTGAACCTGGGTCCTCACACATTCTAATGTGTGCGTTTAAACAGCTGTGCCACTGCCTGGCCCCTCTATTTTTTGTAATACTATTTATTATTTCTGAATGTACTGATCTGTTTCTAGCCTGCTTTCTATCCATTTATGGAAGGCCAAGATTTTTTTTTTTTTTTAATCAACTATAAGTGCCGGACGCTTGTAAATGCTCAATGGTTATCTGGTGAGTCAAGACATCATCCGTCTGTGCCTGTCACCCAGCAATGCCTGTCTCTCTTACCTGAGGGCCAAAGAAGACTTTAAAGGCCACTCAGGTCACCAGGCCACCTCTCCCTGCCCCCAGGGAGGCAGAATGCTGAACCTCCCTATCTGAGTCTTGGCTCCCCCATCTTTCTAGAATCTTCAGATAAACCAGACAGTGAAGAGTTTGTAGGTCACTGCTCTGCTCTAACCTGGGGCCAGTTCTGTGAGCCAGAAAACATCTCTCTCCTCTCTCCCCAGAACCCACCCACCACAGAGGACTCTGAAAGATATTAAAAAAAAAAGAAGAAGAAGAAGAAAAAGCTGGGCTCTGTGAGCCCACCCCACCAAAACTCCCTCTTCTCTTCTGCAGGATGACTGACTGACCAAAGAGGCGTCTTTAGAAGAGAGTAAAATCCTTTCCTTAGCTCTGGGAGTCCAGGCTTCCTAAACTCCAAACTGGTTTCTCCACACAGACACAGTTGAAACCTGTTTTCCTAAATCTCCTGGCTTTTCAAGAAGCCCCAAACCTCTGCCATAGTGTAGCCAGCACGACTATGCAGGGTAGATTACAATCTCCCTTCCTGTGATTCACAAACTAGCTAATCTCCACCCAGAGATTAGGGATTGTCTGCTTAGACTCTTCTCAGGGAAGAGGGATACCAGACAGCAAGGCAGCCACAGAAAGGACATAATCCTACCTAAACCCTGGAGAAATCAAGACGTGTGTGTGTGTGTGTGTGTGTGTGTGTGTGTGTGTGTGTGTGTGTGTGTGTGTGTGTGTGTGTGTGTGTGTTTCTGTTTGTGGACATGACCCCCCAGGCACTCAGGCAGCCTCCAGGCTGGCTCACCAGCTCAGTCTCAAATGCTACAGTTTGCGACTAGACTAACTTTCTGTCCAACCGGTTCTGCCCTTTATTTTTGTTTCAGGGAGGATTATCGCCATGGCAATGTCCAGGTGATAGTGATAAGGGGGAGGGGCACCCACCAGCACCAGCCTCAGACCAGGAGAAAGCTGACCTGCATCCAGTGTCCGTCACAAGACCAAATAAACCAGAAAACAGCTGAGCTGTGACCACCAGGCAACAGCTAGCTAGGCTCTCCACAAAGAAACCTCAACCAACCCGGAGGCCTGCAAATCACCCCACAAGAGGAGATTGGCTTGACAGACATTTTCATTTTTGGAAAGGGAGGGAGGCAGAAAGCAAAGTCTGTGATTAGGAAAATGCATGAGCAGATTCCCAGAGCGATTCCCAGAACATGCTCCAAGGTTTCAGAATGCCCATAGCCTGTGGGCTCTTGTCTGGACAGCAGTGGTCATTCTCTGTTTTCTGTGCCCAGGTGGGGCCATCCTCTCTGCGTTCCCACCCACAGCAGGGGTGGGGGGTGGCAAACAGAACATATCCCAGTTCTGTGCAGTATTAACTTAGCACTGGATCCACAAACACACTCACTCTCTCTACTTCAGAGAAACTGCCAGGTCCCTATGGTTATAGTTGCTTCCAACACCAAGAAGTGAAGAGTTTCCTGGGAACTCTCACCACCTCTGTTAGGCTTACCGTCCCAGAGTATACACGGGAATCTAGCCATGCAGTCTCAGGAGGCAGATGGATAGACTGTGGCAAAGTACCCTGTTCAGGTACTTTGTCTCGAGTTATGGAAGTCGGTATCTGCTGGGAGCTTGCCCTGCAGCAAATATCATGGCTCTGTGGGCTTCCCCAACCAAACCCTGTTCCCAATTCACCTTACATGCCCCTGACCCTCCTCTGAGCCTCAACTCAGCATCTTGTTGATCTGATTGTAACAATTAAACTGATTCATTGACTCAGTTATCCATCTATTTTTCTCTCCCTATTTTATTTTAATTTTGCCACCAGATTACTGGGGTACATGACTCCACCACTCACAATAGTTATTTTGTTTTCTTTTCATTCTTTGTTTCTATAAAGATTTAAAACACACACACACACACACACACACACACACACACACACACACACACACACACACATTTTAAGGGACCAGGTGGTGGTGCACCTAGTTAAAGCGCCCACATTATAGTGCTCAAATACCTGGGTTCAAGCCTCTGGTCCCCACCTGGAGGGGGAAAGCTTCACAGGTGGTGAAGCAGGGCTGCTGGTGTCTCTGTCTCTCTCCCTCTCTCTCTACCTTCCCTTCCCTCTCTATTTCTCTGTCTCTATCCAATAACAGATTTAAAAACATTTTGATTAATGTGTTTTATGTATTGAACAGAGACAGAGAGAAGTTGAGGGGAGAAGGGGGGAAATAAAGAGAGGAAAAAAGGGAGTCGGGCGGCAGTGCAGCGGGTTAAGTGCACGTGGCGCAAAGCGCAAGGACCAGAGTAAGGATCCTGGTTCGAGCCCCCGGCTCCCCACCTGCAGGGGAATCATTTCACAGGTGGTGAAGCAGGTCTGCAGGTGTCTATCTTTCTCCCCCTCTCTGTCTTCCCCTCCTCTCTCCATTTCTCTCTGTCCTATCCAACAACAACGGCATATAACAACAACAACAATCACTACAACAATAAAATAACAAGGGCACCAAAAGGAATTAAATATTAAAAAAAAAAAAAAAGAAGAAGACACCAGCAGCACTGCTCCACCACTCCAGCACTGCTGCCCCCTGCAGCCAAGGACCAAGGAAGGGCTTGAACCCAAGGCCTTGTGCACTGTGGCATGTGCACTCCACCAGGTGGGCCACCACCCAGCCCCACATTTTTTGTCTTCTTTCTTCTAGATAGAGGGTGAGAAACAGGATAAAGATAGAGAGAGAAGGAGAGACAGGGAAGCACTGCTCTACCTCTCATTAAGTTTCCCTCCCCGCCTTCCATGTGGTGGTGGTCAGGGAATCGAACCCAGGTCTTTGCACATGGCAATGGGTACACTCAACCAGGTGAGCCACCTGCTAGCCTCCAAGATACTGCACATTAGAGGTTTTCTGCTGCTCAGGAAGCCGAGGGCAGGAGAGTATTTTCAACAGGTGAGATCACCAAGTGAGGGGGAGGTGGGGGAGAAGGGTTTTTTTTAATGGTTTTTTAAAAATTATTTATTATCCCCTTTGTTGCCCTTGTTGTTTTGTTGTTTTTGTTGTTGTTGAATAGGACAGAGTAATGGAGAGAGTAGGGGAAGACAGAGAGGGCGAGAGAAAGATAGACACCTGCAGACCTGCTTCACTGCCTGTGAAGCGACTCCCCTGCAGGTGGGGAACTGGGGGCTTGAACCAGGATCCTTATGCTGGTCCTTGAGCTTTGCACCACATGAGCTTAACCTGCTGTGCTACCACCCAACCCCCAGGGGAGAAGGATTTTAATACAAAAGAGAGAAGGAAGTTCTGACCAATGAAGGATGGGGGAAGAAGCTCACTTAGCAGGCTTCTGGTTGCCTGAGGTTGGTTTGTTTTGTGTGTCTATCAGGTCTTGGCTGCTGGTGAGCTGGGTTCCTTCTTGAAAGAACTATCTAGGCAGGGCGGACGCTTCTCCAGCCAGTGTTTCTGGGAGACTTGGAGCTCCAGCTGGAAGGCAAGGCCCCTGAGAGAAAGTCTGTGCTGCAAAGGGCTGCCCCTGCCTTTCTGAAATCAATTAGAGGCCGCCGGCCCCCCCTCTAACCGCAGGGCTCCAGTGCATATCATGAGCGGGGAGACGGTGTGGTTGGCAGCGGAATGTTTCATGCAAATCCTGGGTTTGGAGTGGGCTTCTGGGGAGAGTCTTTGAGAAAAATGCTGGGATGGCTACAGATAGGGTGACGGGGCTGGGACCCATCCATCGGAGGCACCTTCTCCCCCCACCCCCCTGATAGTATAGAAGAAGGTTCTCACCACCATCCTTGGACACAGAGCCAGTAGCTAGTAAGAATGAGGCCTCAGAATGGATGAGACATATTCTAAAAGCACACAACTCCCGGTATGGTGATGTAAAAGGCTCTCATGCCTGAGGTTGAGGTCCCAGGTTCAATTCCCAGCACCACCATAACCCAGAGGTGTTATTTTATTTATTATTATTTTTTTCCCCTTAGTGTTATCCATGGGGCTCAGGGCCAGCACTATAAATCCACTACTCCTGTCAGCTCTTTTTTTTCCCCCATTTCACTGGGTAGGACAGAGAGAAATTGAGAGAGGACGGGGAAAGAAGGAGAGAGAAAGAGAGGCTTGTAAAGTGCCCTCCCACCCACAGGTAGGGAGCTGGGGGGCTTGAATCCAGAGGGCCCTTTTGAGGACCCTTGCACTTAGTATTATGTGTACTTAACTGCTTATAGCTACCTTCCAGCCCCTCACACTGTGATCTCTAGCTCACTAAATATGGCTGGGAAGACAGCATCATGGTTAAGCAAAAGACATTTATGCTTGAGATTCTGAGGTCTCAGGTTCAATCCCCAGGACCACCATAAGCTAGAACTGATCACTGCTTTGTTTTCTCTCATAATAAACAAAATATTAAAAAAGAAAGGAAAAAACCACACAAGCGTATGCATATATATGTACACACACACACACACACACACACACACACACACACACACACACACGGATCAGAACTTCTTGTCCGGGGTGGTTTTTGTTTTTTTGTTTTTTTAATGCAGAGGAACTGGGTGTGACCCATGGGAACAAGTTCCTCCAAGGCCACTGGTGGCTGCAGCTTCTCTCCCAGTGCTGATGACGTCATGTCTCCCAGATACTGCTTCCCTTGGGAGTGTGGGAGGATGCTCTTGAGCACAGAGCCACCTCGGGGATGAATCATACCCTGTACTTCCAGCCCAGACACCGTGGACTGGCACTTTTCAGCCATTACTCAGTCTCCTCCCTGACCTCCTCCCTGGGGTTCCTCCCAGACTGCAGGCCGCTACCTCCAGACTGGCCACCCTGCTAGGAGCCTTCGCTCCGTCCTTGGACAGATATAACCAACCCCTTGGGGAGCAGAGGACAGGAACAAGAAGAAGACCACAATGGGCAGAGAGAAAACAGCCAGGGAAAAAAAAAAAAGGTCCCCAGGAACAGCTGGTGCTCAAGGACCTGAGTTCAAGTAGAGTGCACATGTTACAATGTGCTAGGGAGCCAGGTTCAAGTCCCTGATCCCCACTTGTACAGTGAGAAGCTTCACAAGCAGTAAAGCAGTGCTGTAGATCTTGGTCTCTCTCCCTATTTCCCTATCTATCTTCCCCCTTCCTTCTCAATTTCTTCCCGTCTCTCTCCCTCCCAAAATGAATTAAAAATATGTTTTAAAATGTTTCCTCT
>NC_080173.1:9262761-9347761 GCF_950295315.1 Erinaceus europaeus
ATATGGACCCCAAGCTCAGATGGATTGGGTAAACTGTCATTGGGTATTTATATACTTTCCTCATGTTTGGGAGCTACTCTCTCTGCCCTATCCAGCTCTCTAGTCCTATTCTCAACTCTGACACCATCTCCCTAGACAATGTTTAGTCCACCTGCATGTTAGCTATCAGGCTCAGGCAAAAATTACTAAAGTCATGGGCCCCTTGGAAGAGACCTAAAATAGACTTCCTAGCTTCTTCCCACACAAAGAGCCCTAGTTTCATCTGCTCTATTCCTAACTTTGGGTTCCTATTTATTACATGTTTTTGTTTTGTCCTGCTTATATCTTACTGCCTTTCAGCCACCAAGTTATAGACACTACTGTGATGCCATCTGACTCCACTGGGCAGACAACCTGACCAAAGCATCCTGGACCCTCACCTCCCCAGAGCTCTGCCCCACTAGGGAAAGATAGGAACAGGCTGGAGTATGGATTGACCTGCCAGTGTCCATGTCCAGTGGAGAAGCAATGACAGAAGCCAGACCTCCCACCTTCTGCTCCCCATAAAGAATTCTGGTCCATACTCCCCAGAGGGAGAAAGAATAGGGAAGTTTCTAATGGAGGGGACGGGACATGGAATTTCGGTGGTGGGAACTGTGTGGAATTATACCCCGTTATCTGACAATCTTGCTCATCATTCTTAGATCACTAATAATTTTTTTATCAGGTTTTTTTTTTTTTTTATTTGTTCACCAGAAGCTTAAACCTATGCAATTCCATTGCTCCTGGTGGGCTTTCTTTTTAGTTTCAGAGAAAGAGGAGAGTGAGAGAAAGAGGACACACCATAGCACCATACCATCCTTTGTGGGACTTCTCCTTACTGGGTCCTTACAGCCATCCATGGGAAACATAAGTCACCCGGGACAGATGGACGGGGAAGAGGGATTCACTAGGTCCCCTTGGTCCCCATCTGCAGGGGAGTCGCTTCACAGGCGGTGAAGCAGGTCTGCAAGTGTCTACTTTTCTCTCCCCCCTCTCTGTCTCCCCCTCCTCTCTCCATTTCTCTCTGTCCTCTCCAACAATAACAACATCAATAACAACAACAACAACAACAATTTTAAAAAAGGGCAACAACAGAAAAAATAAATAAATTTTAAAAAAGAAAAGAAATCACCATTTCTTATTTCAACTTTCTCCACACCAACCGCATGGATCTGGTTCACTCCATTTTCTGAGGAAGGAAGAGTCAGGTCCAAATGCAGCTCAGTGTAGCTGAGAGGCTGCCCCGAGGTCCCCCAGAGGCCTGGGGACCTAAATGCCACCCTCCCTGGGCCACCAGGGCTCTGAGGACTGCAGTGCTGTTTCTCTTTGTCCCGGTCTCCTGTGGTTTCATTCCAGGATCCTCAGAAAGCATGGGATCCCCATGTACCTCCGGCTAGCAGGAAAAAATAGCCATGGCAGGAAAAAATAAACAAATAAACAGTAAATAATAATAAGTTTCCTTCTCCGGAGAGGGGAGAAGCTGAGAATATCAGCTCCAGCCTCCTGTCTGGCTTTGCCCTTGGCTGAGGACACGTACTAGCTTAGCCCTGCATGGGGGACTTGGCTCCTGGGAGCTCAGAGGGCCTTCAACTGGGGCACAGTTCAGGAGACCGTAAGAGGAAAGCAGACTTGGGAGAAGCAGCCTGCCCCTCCCCTCCGCCCCCTCCCACAGGCCTGCTGAGACCCTCCAACAGGGCTGGCTTGATGACCCCCTGAACTCCACCTCTCTGTCTTCAGACCCCAGCAGCTTAGAGATGGTCCCAAAGACAAGCAGAGGCTCCAAGATTCAGAAAACCCAAAGCTCAGATGTATGGAGTGAGGGTCCATGTTCAGAGGTCTCCTGAGAATTGCTGGCTTAAAACAGGTTAGTGTGTGTGTGTGTGTGTGTGTGTGTGTGTGTGTACATTTCTCCTTTTCTTTCTGAAGTATAGCTTTATTTTGTAATACAAACACACACAGACACACACACTCTCACACACACACCCTGAACTGAGCACCTTCGGTGTGCAAAAAATATATATCTTTATTTATAAAAGGGAAATTTCCAAAGTGGGCACACATGACTTTTCAGAAACTTTCCCTTGCCCAGGAAAGAATCTCTTGTGTTCCTGGAAATGTTAGATTAAAACACAGACAGCCCAACCTATGTATTTTGAGCGGCCCGGGGCAGATGAGGGGGGGATATATCAGGGCAGTGACAATATATCTCAGAACATGACAGCAAAATACAAAAGTCACTTGTAGATGGGACGTCCTGAATGCCATATATATATATATATATATATATACCTCGATCTCTGCGTTTCCCCGGATTTTATAAAATCACGCTGCAAAGTCCAATTAAAAATATCATTTTGGAAAAAAAATTTTTTCCACAGGATATTTAGAATGGGATAAAAGGCTCCTTTTTGAAGATGCCCTTCTGATTCTTTTTGATTTTCTAATATTTCAATCCTCGTCTTGCCCAAGCGCTTGAACTGGTGTTAGGACACACTTCTCTCCCGGTGCACAAGCTAAGGGAGAACCCTGGGGAAGCCTGAAATGAGGCCACAGACCAGCCCGGGGGCCATTCCTCCCTTCAGTTTCAGCCCCTAAATTGGAGCAAAGATGAAATGGATTCAAACTACAGTGTGGCCCCCCGCCCGCCCGCCCTCCCCCCCAGTAACTGACCTGGTAAATAACTATTAGCAAGGCCACAGACATGCGGTGCAAGCAAATAAACAAGTCACAACAAGAACGAAAAGAAAAGCAAGGGGAGAATAGAAAAAAAAGAGAGAGAGAGACAAACAGGAAAGATGTCTTAAGGTTGATGGTAAGGACACTCTATTGGCAGAACACGGAGGACGACAGGGCCAAGGATCCAAGCTTCACTCCCCGGGGTGGCCAGCAAGCAGAGAGGGACTGGGCTCCAGGCAGCAGCTTTGTGCTCCCTGAAAACTGGGCTGCACCCCACAAGCAGGGGAGAGAGCCAGGCGCCTGGGGTTCTGTGGCTGGACCTGCCTGGTGACTGCAGACAAAAGCCAACTGGTGGAGCCACAGTGCCATCCAGTGGGCGCCTGGAGAATAGCCATGGAGAGGCCGACTGGGGCCCAGGATAGAGCTCCAAGGCGTCCAGCTGCAGGAGTAGTCCCCTGAGCTGTCACTCCAGGTCCTGAGTCAGGAGCCTGGTGATGGACACCAGATGCCGACAGCCCCAGGCCAGAGGGGGTGGGCTGCCCTAAAGGACGTGCCTAGCTGCTTTTGCAATTCCCAGGACCCCCTTCCCTGACAGCAGTTTGCTCAAAGTGATAAAGGGGTTTTCTCCAGAAGAGTGGGGCCAGAGCAAAGGGCGATCTGATGGAGAGCAAGACAGACAGACAGACAGAAGGCTGCAGCCCCTGGGGTTACAGACACAGCTCTAGAGATCTGTAGCAAGGATGCCAGCCTGAGGCTGGGACAGGGGCTGCTGACGGGTGTACAAACAGTCTGGGGGTGAGTCCCCACTACAACTAGGAAAGGTCTCTCTCCTTTTCTGAAACATCTCTTCTGGAGCATGGCACATGACTGCACAGACCCGATGCTTCTCAGAAACAAAGTACAGAACCATCCAAGACAAGAACAAAAACCCCACACACAAACACCACCAGCAAGCTGCAGACGGTACCATGACGTTACCATGACGCCACCCTGACCTCCCTGGGCAGACGACCTCACCAACGTGTCCTGGAACCTCACCTCCCCAGATCCCAGAGCTCCCACTAGGGAAAGATAGATCCACCTGCCAACATCCATGTTGAGTGGAAAAGCAATTACAGAACCCAGACCTTCCACCTTCTGCACCCCATAAAAAATTTGGATCCATACTCCCAGAGGGATAAAAAATAGGGAAGCTTCCAATGGAGGGGATGGGACATGGAGCTCTGGTGGTGGGAACCACATGGGACTGTACCCCTGTTATCTTACAATCTTGTTCATTATTAAGTCACTGAGAAAGTTATTATTTTTTTAATTTCTTTATTGGGGAATTAATGTTTTACATTCAACAGTAAATACAATAGTTTGTACATGCATAACATTTCCCAGTTTTCCATATAACAATACAACCCCCACTAGGTCCTCTGTCATCCTTCTTGGATCTGCATTCTCCCTACCCACCCACCCCAGAGTCTTTTACTTTGGTGCGATACGCCAATTCCAGTTCGGGTTCTACTTGTGTTTTCTTTTCTGATCTTGTTTTTCAACTTCTGCCTGAGAGTGAGATCATCCCATATTCATCCTTCTGTTTCTGACTTATTTCACTTAACATGAATTTTTCAAGGTCCATCCAAGATCGGCTGAAAACGGTGAAGTCTCCATTTTTTACAGCTGAGTAGTATTCCATTGTGTATCTAGACCACAACTTGCTCAGCCACTCATCTGTTGTTGGACACCTGGGTTGCTTCCAGGTTTTTACTATTACAAATTTGCTGCCAAGAATATATGTGTACACAGATCTTTTTAGATGGGTGTGTTGGATTCCTGAGAAAAATTATTTAAAAAAAAAGACAAGGAGCCCCATCCCCATTCCCTGGAGGAATTCCCTGGAGGAATCCAGTATAAAGGAAGAAAAGAAAAGAAGAGAAATGAAAAGGAAAAGAAAGGGAAAATCCGAGAGCACAAGCCAGGAGGGACCAGGCAGTGGGACACCCAGTTAATCACACACATTACAAGGTGCAAGTCCTCACCTGCAGGGGGAGCTTCACAAGTGGTGAAGCAGGGCTGCAGGTGTCTCTCTCACTCACTGTCTGTCTCCCCTTTCCTTCCCGGTTTCTCTGTGTCTCTATACAACAAATAATGTAAGTAAGTAAAAAAAATAATAATAATAAACTTTGCCTGGCTTTTACTGGGGTTTAGACAAATGGCAGGTTTATCACATCTTGGTTATATAGGTATATAAAAACTGTGGCAGCAAAAAAAAAAAAAAGCCAAGCTAGGCTAGTTATGGTGGCAGAGAGCCATGAGTAGGTAGTCTTTAAGCTAAAGTTACCAGCTAGTTACTGGCACTCGGATACACCTGGGCACAGCCTCAGTGAGGCCTGAAAGCGGTACATTTTTGTGGGGAGCCGCAGCCTCTTTGAGAAGAAGTGTGGGGTCAGGAATGCACAGGAGGTTACAAACACACAGTTTGGTGCAGAGTGTGCTAGGGTCCCCACCACCACCCCGGCGGCTGGTAGGACCACCCCTCACTGCCGTGTGGTCCTGCCGTGTGGCCTCCTGGCAATTAACAGCTGCACCCACTTTGGCCCTGCCAAGGTCCCGCCCCCCACGGTGACACCTCACTGCCAGGGACTCCCAGAGGACTCCACCCCCCTGACCTGTCTCCTCCTGGAAAAACTCTCTTCCAGCCTCTGAGACACTGCATGCTCCCTGTCCTCCTCTTTCTCTGGCCTCCTCACTCAAGGAAATTCTGTCACCTGTGAGCAAGACAGAGGAAAGAGGGTGACCTCAGAACCAGCGGCAGCTGGAGAGCAGATGTGGAATGGCCAGCAGACCGGTCACCCTCTCTGAGCCCCTGTCCTCTCTGTTAGCATTAGCAACCTAAAGCAAGGGGTCGGGCGGTGGCCCACCTGGCTAAGCACACACATGACAGTGAGAAAGGACCCAGGTTTGAGCCCCTGGTCCCCACCTGCAGGGGGAAAGCTTCACAAGTGGTGAAGCAGGGCTGCAGGTGTCTCTCTCCTCCCCCTCCCCTCCAAAACTTTCTCTCTGTCTCTATCCAATAATAAATACATTAAACTAAAAGAAATCTACAGCGCAAGCTATTTAACATGTTGAGGCGATGTATTTCAAAAGGCCTTGACCCTTACTCTCTCTTACTCTCTCCAAGCCTCTGTCCTGGGCAGCAGAATAATCTTAGCCCTGGGGCATCATCTGGCCTAAAAACACTCTCCCCATCACCCTCCTTCCCTTTATCAGCTTTTCTCTTTTTATTTTTTAAATAAAAGTAATATTAAGAAAGACAAACATACCAGAGCACAACTCTACCATATGTGACTCTAAGGGTAGAATCCTGGCACAGTTGAACCTTGAGTATGATCAGTCATTGAAGACCCATCTCACACACACACACACAAACACACAAACACAGACACACACACACATACAGACACACATACACAGACACACACAGAGACACACACACAGAGACACACATACACAGACACACACACAGACACACACATACAGACACACACTCACACACATACAGACACACACATACAGACACACACACACATACAGACACACACAGACAGACACACACAGACAGACACACACACACATACAGACAGACACACACAGACACACACTCACACACACACAGACACACACAGACAGACACACACACAGACACACACACATACAGACACACACTCACACACACACACATACAGACACACAGACACACACTCAAACACACACATACAGACACACACTCACACACACACACACACACACACACACAGACACACACAGACACACACACACACCAGGGGACCCAAGGCTTCCGGAGCTCTCTCTGACAGCCCACCACTCTGGAAGAAAACTTCAATTTCACGTTCTCTCTCTCTCATCCTCCCTCTCTCTCTCCCTCTCCCTCCCTTTCCCTCTCCCTCTCTCTCTCTCTAGTGCCGGCACTATGAATCCACTGCTCCTGGCAGCCATTTTTTTTTCATTTTATCGGATAGGATGGAGAGAAATTGAGAGAGGAGGGGGAGATAGAGAGAGAAAGATAAACACCTGCAGACCTGCTTCACTGCTTGTGAACCAACCCCCCTGCAGATGGGAAGTGGGGCTCGAACCTGGATCCTTGCGCGGGCCCTTGCGCGTCGTACTATGTGCCCTTAGCTGGGTGCCACACCGCCCGGCCCCCACTCCATCGCTGTGTGACGAGATGACAGGCTAACATCTTGGATGTTACACCTGCAATGTCAGAAGCCAGAGTCTCCATCAAGTTCTCTCTAAGACACACGTGCGTTTCTCCCCTTTTGACCCGTGTTAATAAGTCACTGTCTCAGTTCAAACATATTCATTTCACAGCAAATACTCATGACTCTGAGTTCAGTGATTTATTTTTAAGACAGTAGGAATTGTTAAGAACACAGAAAGAACCAGAGCATCACTCTGGCACATGCAGTGGCTTAGTGGGTTAAGCGCAGGTGGTGCAAAGTGCAAGGACCGGCATGAGGATCCCAGTTTGAGCCCCCGGCTCCCCACCTGCAGAGGAGTCGCTTCAGAGGAGGTGAAGCAGGTCTGCAGGTGTCTGTCTTTCTCTCCCCCTCTCTGTCTACCCCCTCCTCTCTCCATTTCTCTCTGTCCTATCCAACAACGATAACATCAAGCACAACAATAATAATAACTGCAACAATAATAAAAAAAACAAGGGTAACAAACAATAAATATTTTTTTTAATTTTTTTTTAAAAAGAAAGAAAAAAGGTCACCAGGAGAAGTGAGTTTGCTGTGCAGGTACTGCGTTCTAGCAATAACCCTGGTGGCAACTAAAATAATAAAATGCAAAACTTGCTGAGAGTGGTGTGATCCTACAAGCGCAAAGCCCCAGGAAAGAATATAAGTAAATAAGTAAGTAAAATAAACAAGCAATGGACATTCAATGTCCAGGCTGGCTGGCTGGTTCCCAGGAGCACAGGCATGAAGAGAAGCACCTGAAAGGTGAGGTGGTCAGAGGAGCGTGGCCTGAAACAGCCAACAGACCAGTCTGTTCATGGGGGAGGGGGGTGTCTCCCTGTGAAGGAGGCTAAGGGCATCAATTCTGGAGCCAGACGGCCTGGGTTTGGACCCCAGGCCTTCTACTTACCAGCTCTGTCACACTGACAGATGACTCAACTCTCCTAGCTTTTCATTTCTTGATTTCTCTCCTTCTTCCTTCCTTCCTTCCTTTTCTTCCTATTATCTTTATTTACTTATTGGGTAGAGACAGCCAGAAATCAAGAGGGAAGGGGGAGGGAGAGAGGGAGAGAGACAGAGAGACACCTGCAACCCTGCTTCACCACTCACAAAGCTTTGCCCCTGCAGGTGGGGACCAGGGGATCGAACCCGGGTCCTTGTGCCCTGTAACATGTGCACTCAATCAGGCAGCCCCATCCTCACAGTTTCCTAATCCAGAAAGTGGAAGTATCTTCTGCCTTACCATTGCAACAATTAAATGGTGCCAATGTCTGCTCCCACCCCACCCTCCCTTCCCTGGAGGACCCAACCCCACTGGAAACTTCCAGTGAGGCAGCAGTGAGGAGCCCAGAGCCCAGGGCCCAGCGACACCCACTTACTTTTCTGAAACAAACAAGGAGGAACATACAAAAGCCAGAGCACAAGACAAGCCCAGTGTGTGTGTGTGTGTGTGTGTGTGTGGTGGGGCATAGACTGGATTCTCAAACAAAAAGGTCTAGCCGTGAAAACACTAGTGAAATGCAAAGTCTCAGCTTCTGTGGATAGTCCTGACAGATGTGAATTCCCATCCATAGTAGAAGACCTTAATAAGAAACAGGCTGGGGCAGGGCGGTAGTGCACCAGGTTAAGGTCGCATAGTAGGAAGCTCAAGGACCCGCACATGGATCTGGGTTCAAGCCCTGGCTCCCCACCTGCAAGTAGGGATGCTTCATGAACGGTGAAGCAGGTCTGCAGGTGTCTATCTCTCTCTCCCCCTCTCTGTCACACCTCCTCTCTCAATGTCTCTTGGTCCTAGCCAATAAAATGGTGAAGGGAAAAAAACAGGCTAGCAGGAGCAGTGGATTCATAGTTCTGGCACTGAGCACCAAGGCTGGAGGCAAAAAAAAAAAAAAAAAACCAAGGGAGGGGGTATGCCTGGGGCCTCTGTATCAGCTTGAAATATCCCAGTAGATCTGGAATGACTGCAGAATAGAAAGCGAATTTTGGGGAGTCGGGCAGTGGCTCAGTGGGTTAAGTGCACGTGACACAAGGACCGGCAGAAGGATCCAGGTTCAAGCCCCCGGCTCCCCACCTGCAGGGGAGTCGCTTCACAGGGGGTGAAGCAGGTCTGCAGGTGTCTATCTTTCTCTCCCCTCTCTGTCCTCCCCTCCTCTCTCCATTTCTCTCTGTCCTATCCAACAACAAGAACAATAACCCCAACAGTGTTAAACAACAATGGCAACAAAAGGGAAAATAAATGAATATTAAAAAAAAAAAAAAAAAAGAAAGAAAGAAAGCAAATGTTGGAAAACATACTTCAAGCACCAGGTGGATAATGAGTGGAATCCATCCTCTGCCCCCAGGAACTGCACACGGGGTGAAGTCAGAAAGCCGCGGACAGGCTCACTGGCAGCAGACCCGCGAGCCAAGTCTGTGGACCCAGCACTTTGTTACCTCTGGTTACCTCAAACCTGTCCATTCAGTGGAGAGCCCAGAAGGGGAGCTGGGTCTGCACAGGTGCTGGCACTCAGAACCACTAGGTGGCGACAGACACTCACCAAAGTTGCAGAGAGGGGCATCGGGCGGGGGGTGGGGGGGGCGAATCTGCAGCCTTACTGGGGATATTATTATTACTATTATTATCTTTATTGGATAAAGACAGCCAGAAATCAAGAGGGAACAGGGTGATAGGGAGAGAGACAGAGAGAGACCTTGCAACCCTGCTTCATCACTCGCAAAGCTTTCTTCCCCCTGCAGGTGGGGAGCGGGGGTTCGAACCTGGGTCCCAGTCATTGTGCACTGTAATATGTGTGTTCAACCATTCAGGCTGGATGTCCACAAGAGGCCTCTTCATCCCACCCAGGGAAGCTCTGTGATGAGAGAATTCCCTGTGAGGCCAGGATGCCTCCCTCACATTATTCCTGGGGGAGACTCCAGCAGTTACAGCCCATGGATAAGGGGACTGGCCCCAGCACAAGCAGAGTGGACCTAGCAGCTTCTGGAATATTTTTGGTCCTGCCCATGCCACCCTCAGCCATGGCAGCAGAATGATAGCAGACTACGCTCACGCTCGCTTGTTTGGCCATGGTTTCGTCTTGCTTGTCTACCTTAGTATTTCTTTTTTTTTTTTAATATATTTTATTTATTAATTAATGAGAGGGATAAGGAGGAGAGAGAGAAAGAGCCAGACATCACTCTGGGACATATGTTGCCGGGAATTGAACTCAGGACCTCATGCTTGAGAGTCCAACACTTTATCCACTGTGGCACCTCCCAGACCACTCCCTTAGTATTTCTAGTCTTTTGTTCTTATTTATTTTTATTGTCACTAGGGTTTCTCTCTGCGGTTCAGTGTCAGCACTATAAAACCCCCACTCCCTGTGGTCATTTTATTATTATTATTATTTGTTTTTCTTTGTTTCTGTTATACTTGATAAAACAGGACAGAGTATGGGGGGGTAAGGTAGCAAAATGGTTCTGCAATGAGGCTCTCATGCCTGAGGCTCTGAGGTCTCAGGTTCACTCTCCTGGCACTACCTTAAGACAGAGTTTAGCAGGGCTCTGGATGAAAATAAATAAATTCAGGGGGTCTGGGTGGTGGTACGCCTGGTAGATTGAGTGCACATGTTGCAACAAGCAAGGACCTAGGTTCAAGTCCCCAGTCCCCATCTGCAGCGGGAAAGCTTCAAGAGTGGTGAAGCAAGGCTGCAGGTCTCTCTCTCTCTCTCTCTCTCCATATATATATATATATATATATATATATATACCTTCCCTTTTGATTCCTGTCTGTCTCTATCCAGTAAATAAAGGTAATAAAAAATAAAAAGTTAAAAAAAAAAAAAGGACAGAGAGAAATTGAAAGGGGAGAAGAGAGAGAGGGGAGAAAGAAAGACAGACACCTGGACACCTGCTGCAGGGCTCAAACCCAGGTCCTGGGTTGCTTAATCAGGTGAGGCACCAGCCAAGCCCCTGTATTTCTCATCTTTATATTTAAAGAATATAAAGTTTAAAGACATTAATTTTGAAGCAGCTGTTTTGAATGCTGGAGAAGACCCTAGATGCTTATAAACACCAGCAACCTTAGGGACCAAGCAGTGGTGAGGGCACATATGACCAGGTTCAAGGACCTGGGTTGAAGCCCTCGGTCTTCACCTGCAAGGGGGAAAAGCTTCACGAGCAGTGAAGTAGTGTTGCAGAGGTCTCTGTCTCTCTCCCCCTCTACAGCTCCCCCTTTCCCTCTCGATTTCTGTCTTTATCTAACTGACTAATTCAATAATTCTCGAGAAGCAACCTTTCTGAATGAGGTCTAATGAAGGTGAGACTAGGCAGGCTGGGACTCCAAGGCCAGAGGCCGAAGCTGGTGAATTTGTAGCTGCAAGTGCAAGAAGCCGACGTCAACACTAGAGGGCACCATCGCCCAAGAGTCAGGCTAACGCAGCCTCGGCAGAAAGAACTGGCCGGACCCCCAGACCCTGCGAAACCACAACACGCAGGCAGGCCCTCTTCTGCCTCACCCTCTGGCCCCCACAGCCCATGCTCGTTAGCGGGGCACTTGCTGCTGCAAACCCACGTCGTTCCCGCGTGTGCACTTGGAGCCCTGTGCCAAGTGCAGCCGGAGAAGAGAGAGGGCACACCGTAAACAACCACAAAGGGAGCCCAGAGGGTTAAGCGCAGGCGGCGCAAAGCACAAGGACCGGCGTAAGGATCCCGGTTCGAACCCCAGCTCCCCACCTGCAGAGGAGTCGCTTCACAGGCGGTGAAGCAGGTCTGCAGGTGTCTGTCTTTCTCTCCCCCTCTGTCTTCCCCTCCTCTCTCCATTTCTCTCTGTCCTATCCAGCAATGACGACAATAACCATAAACAATAAGGGCATCAAAAGGGGGAAATAATGGCCTCCAGGAGCAGTGGAGTCATAGTGTAGGCACCACGCAAGCCCCAGCAACAAAAAGGAAAAAAATCCCATTTTTCTCCACCTGTTGGGTGTTTCTGTTCTTGTTGTTCAGTCCTACCTTTCTGGGACTGGGAGACTCAGGAAGGAAAGCAGAACTCGCAATGACTGAAGCCATCAAAACCGAACACCACAGCAACCAAGGAGGCAGTGCGGTGACTAGGATGTTGGCCTGGGGAGTGGAAGGTCCCGAGTTGGAGCCCCAGTTTCGCATTGTCAGAGTGACGTTCTGGTTCTTTCTTTCACTCCCTCTCTCATCATTCGCTTTAATAAACAAATAATTAAAGAAACCCTATGGGGGGGTTGAGGAGTGGCGCACCTGGTAAAGTGCACACAGTACTAAGTGCAAAGGACCTGAGTTCAAGTCTCTGACCCCCCCCCACCTGCAGGTGTCTATCTATCTATCTCCCCTCATCTCTCAATTTCTCTCTGTCCTATCCAATAAAAATGGGGGGGGGGGGGGAGTTGCTACCAGGAGCAGTGTATGTGTAGTGCCAGCAACAAACCCCAGTGATAGATAACCTTGGAGGCAAGTAGATAAGTAAATGTTGGAAGAAAAATATATATATACTGGGGCCAGGTAGTGACACAACTGATTGAGTACCCATGCCACCATGCACAAGGACCTGGGTTCAAGCCCCCAGTCCCCACCTGCAGAAGGGGAACTTTACAAGTAGTGAAACAGTGCCTTTCTCTGAATATCTCTCTCTCCATATATATATACCTCTATCTCCATTTCTGTCTTCCCCTCCATTCTCAATGCCTCTCTGTCCTATCAAATAAAATAGAAAGAAAAGGAAGAGATGGTCACTAGGAGTGGTGGATTCCTACAGGCAGGCACTGGATCCCAATGATAACCCTGTGGCAAAAGACAGAGGAGAAGAAGAAAGGAAGAGAGAGAGAGAGAGAGAGATACAAAAGTGCAAAAAAAAATGTTGATGGCTACTTGGTCATGAGAAGTGGGAGCCCAAAGGTCCAGCACTGGGCAGCTGTGAAGGACACCCAGGTCCACAGGGTCGCACTGACTCTGAATGATGACCAGCAGGAGACAGCAGAGGACAGTCCCCTCACTGTGAAAATGGAGAATGGAAACAGAGCTGTACCACTCACTCCCAACCTGCTTCTCTCCCTGACGCTTGCTGGCCAGAGACATCGGTCAAGGGAGCTTACTCAGAATAAAAGCCCAGCCACCTCGCCACGTGTGTCTGTGCACACGTGTGTGTGTGTGTGTGTGTGCGCGCGCGCGCGCGCAAACGGGAGTAAAGACTCCACAGAGCCACTCAGTGAGCAATTCTCCAGTCAAGGAGACCAGTGGCACTGAACAGACCATGCCCAGGGACTCTTCTCTTTCTCCGAGCGTTTGCTTAGCACTGAAGCCGCCTGAGCATGGGCAAAGCTAGGACAGGAGGGGAGTTCTCAGGCCCCTCCCTTCTCACGCCAGTGCCCAGTGGTCCTTCCAGGATGGAAGGCAGGAAGAAGAGAGGCTGGGAGGTAGATTCCACATAGAAACTGATGGACATAGGGTCCCAGAGAGCTGAGCAAGCCCAGACACTCAAGTTCCTCCTGGGAGCATCCGTCGTTCCCTGAGCATTCTGTCCTGAATCTGTCAGGCCCAGGAGAAACAAAAAGTCCTTTTGCACTGAGAGCTGGTGGCCAGGCAAGGCCGAGAACAAAGACCAAGTCTTTTAAGTATTTCCAGGATGTGGAGGTTGAAAGCAGAAATAAAGGAGAAACCGGAGGCCAGGAACACAGCAGCAGTTCGTATCCTGTTACTCAAACACCAGTGAGGTCCGACAGGTCAGAGGGAGGGACTGGGTTCCAAGTCTCACGTTCAGAGCAAGCCGCTTCCACTACACAGCTGTGACGGCAGTTTTGCAGAATATTGTGCAGGGGCCAGGCAGTGGTGCAGCTAGTTAAGTGCAGACTGGATAAAGCACAAGGACCCATGCAAGGATCCAGGTTTGAGCCCCTGGATCCCCATCTGCAAGGGGGACACTTCACAAGTAGTGAAGCAGGTCTGCAGGTGTCTCTTGCCCTCTCCTCTCCATTTGTCTCTGTCCTATCCAATAAAAGGGGGGAAAAATCAGCTGAGAAAGAGAAAAGTCCAGCCCACTCCTGGGAACCTTGGAAAGGGCAGGAAACTAGCTGACATCCTATCTGATGCCTTTTGGGGAAAAGGAACAAGGAGATAAAAGGGCTTGGCCAGGGGGCTGGGTGGTAGCACAGCAGGTTAAGTGCACATGGTGCAAAGCGCCAGGACCAGCATAAAGATCCCGGTTCGAGCCCCGGGATCCCCACCTGCAGGGGAGTAGCTTCGCAGGCGGTGAAGCAGGTCTGCAGGTGTCTATCTTTCTCTCCCCCTGTTTCCCCTCCTCTCTCCATTTCTCTCTGTCCTATCCAACAACAACAGCTATAACAATAACAATAACAACCACAACAAGGGTAACAAAATGGGAAAAAGAGCCTACAGGAGCAGTGGATTCACAGTGCAGGCATCGAGCCCCAGCGATAACCCTGGAGGCAAAATGGGGGGGGGGGGGCAAGGACTGCACAGTAGCAATGCACAAGACTGGCAACCAAGAAGTTCCTGGTTCAATTCCAGGCACCACCAATAGCCAGAGCATGTGCTCTGGTCTGAGAAAGAGAAAGAAAGAGGAGAGGAGGGTGTCAGGTCTTTCCTGGCTAGGAGCAGGTCTGCACGAGGTTCCAATCTTCCACTTACCTTAACTGCCAGGATACAGACCACCTCTGCCTGGCATTCGGAGCTAATTAAGGAAGAATGCCAGGCCCATTATTGCCTTCCAGGGAGCAGGCAGGGAGCAAGAAGCCCAGGCAGGAAGTGCTCACTAAGACCCCTGGGTGTACCAGTGGCCCAGCCCAGCCCCACCACAGTCCCATTTAACCCATTCACTACCACACACACACACACACACACACACACACACACACACACACACACACGACAAGGAAAGGCTGGTGATAGCCACATTCTGGGACAAACAGGGAAACAAGGAAAGCCCTGTGCTATACAATTCCATTTTCCTGGGCAGTTGTCTCTAATAGGCCCTGGAAGACAAGGTTGGCTGCACCATGTGATGTCACAGGATTGGCCCATCTGCAGTAATTGGATTTGACAGGATGTAGATCAGACCTCCATAAAACTTGCTAAAAGAGAGAGGCTGGTGGCCACACAAGCAGATCAGGGTGGGAAAGAAACAAGCAGCGTGGGGCTGGGTGGTAGCACACTCAGTAAGGCACACATTACAGTGTGCAAGGACCCGGGTTCAAGCCCCAGATCCCTACTTGCGGGGGGGGGGGGGGGAGTTCAGAACACTGAGGCAGGGCTGTAGGTGTCTTTCTTTTTCTCTCATTCTGTATCTCCACACACACACCCCCGCCTGCCCGCCCACCCACCCACGCCTCTCAATTTATTTCTGACTCTATGAAGAAAAAGGAGGAGGAGGAGGTAGAAGAGGAACAGGAGGAGGAGGAGGAGGAGGAGGAGGAGGAGGAGGAGGAGAAGGGGGAAGAGGAGGAGGAGGAGGAGGAGAAGGAGAAGAAGAAGGAGGAGGAGGAGGTAGAAGAGGAACAGGAGGAGGAGGAGAAGGGGGAAGAGGAGGAGGAGGAGGAGAAGGAGAAGGAGAAGG
This sequence comes from Erinaceus europaeus, assembly GCF_950295315.1. Taxonomy (NCBI): domain Eukaryota; kingdom Metazoa; phylum Chordata; class Mammalia; order Eulipotyphla; family Erinaceidae; genus Erinaceus; species Erinaceus europaeus. Next base: position 9,278,278 of record NC_080173.1, read on the forward strand.
AGAAGGAGAAGGAGAAGGGCCAGCAGGAGTGGTGGAGTTATGCAGGCACTCAGCCCCAGAGATAACCCTGGTGGTAATAAATAAAATAAAAATAAAAAAAGAGCTCTCAGACCCTTAACTTGTCTCCAACAAGCCTCCCCAAAAATGTCCCTCACTGGCTCCCAGGGTGCAGAGAGCTTAGCTGGAAGCTGGTGGGCAGGGGAAAAAGACGACAGGCTTCAGGACCAGGTGGGCTGAGCTCAAGGTCTCCCGGAGTCTCTGTTTCCTCATCTGAGAAATGACGCTGAGGACATGCTGTCCTGGACGTGTCGATGAAAGCTTGTTACAGACAGGCCAGAGGGAGCGTCCTGTCTCCTCCCCCACAGGCCACGCCTGCACTGCCCAGGGTGCTCTGAGAACACAAGTGTCATAAAACAAAACAAACAAACAAAAAAATGCCCTTTCTGGATTCAAGGTGACACCTTACACGGCAACCCAAAGGAGTTAAGATGAAACCCCTTAGCCAGGGTGATGCAGCAGGTTAAGCACACATAGTATAAAGCACAAGGATGCAGTGTCTCTCTTTCTCCCTGTCTGTCTCCCCCTCCCCTCTCAATTTTTCCTTTGTCCTGTCCAATCAGAAAGAAAAAAAAAAAGGATAAAAGGGCCTCCAGGAACATTAGGTTCAGGCACCTCGGCCCAGTGATAACCCCGGAGGCAAAAAAAAAAGCCAGTGAAGGAAGGTGTTCCCTAGGGGGTCCTCAGGATGTCCCCAGGAGGCCTGACCTCCTGAAACAAAGGGGCTTTTCTCACCTGCTCCCCCAGGGTCACCAGGGTTGTTTTGTTTTGTTTTGTTTTTCAGACCTTTGCTTGTTTTCTTTCTGCTTGGGTCTTGGCTTCCCTCCTCAGGCACTGCCATACCCTGGAGACAACCCCCATACTGTTTCCACTGGCCTAAGAGATGACAAGGTTCCCCCTCACCCCCCCCACCCCCGCCTCCTGCTGCTCACACACTCCACTGGCCACTGCTCCCCTTTCCCCCATCTAAAGTCTCTATGTGCTGAGCACAGCCCTCCCCCAAGCCAAGAACTGGAGGCTTATGTCCGACCAGGAGAGATGCCAGCATGTGGAAGGTGCCCCGCCTCCTACACCTGCCAGCCACCCAGGTGAAGCTTTGGTGCAGAGAAAGCAGCAATGCCCAGCCCCTTCTTCCTGCTCAGGCCTGGGATTGGAGGGTCAGAGTGACTGGTAATTAACAAGCATGTGTGTGTGGGAGCCACCAGCCAAACTCAGAGACAGGTGCCACCCCATCTGCACACAGACTGGAATACGGATGGTTCTGGAGTCTACAAGCCAATCCCGCCAACATCCTTGAGTGGGAAAGACACTGGGCGGGGGCAGCAGCTGCTGGACCTGACCCCACACTTGCCACTGATCCTTCCCCAGCCACCCATGGGCACTGAGGCCATTGGAGAAGCCCAGAGCCCAGGAGATGAGTGCTTGGACTCCTGCCTGCGTGCCTGCCCCTCCCACCCTGGAGGAGGCTATAAGGACCCAGGCTTCTGGCCCCTTCATTCCCTGCTCACCCCTCTCCCCCCAACAAAAACCAAATGCCCTGCAGGCTGGACTGGAGAAGCGGATGCCATGCTCACCAGGGCAGGAGACAAGTGCCCAGTGCCTTGTATCTAAGAGCCCACACACACCAAGACACATGTATGCAGTCACATGTCCACACATCAAGTGGGGAGCCAGCTAGAACTCGGAATGTTTTACCTGCGATATGAATGGATGAGCAGAGAGGCAAGAGACACTCACCCAAGATGGATCATTTAGGAATTCAGGAGCTAAGATTGAGACCCAGAAAACTCAGCCCTGGGTGGCAGGCAGGGCTCACCCTCCTCCCGTCATGAATTTATAAATAGGGGTTAAAACCTAAGCCAGAGGGGTCTGGTGGCAGCGCAGCGGGTTAAGCGCACATGGCACAAAGTGCAAGGACCAGTGCAAGAATCCCAGTTTGAGCCCCCGGCTCCCCACCTGCTGGGGGGTTGCTTCAGAGGCGGTGAAGCAGGTCTGCAGGTGTCTATCTTTCTCTGCCCCTCTCTGTCTTCCCCTCCTCTCTCCATTTCTCTCTGTCCTATCCAACAACAGTGACATCAATAACAACAATAATAATAACCACTACAATGATAAAACAACCAGGGTAACAAAAGGTGAAGGGAAAAACAAAAAAACTGTATCAGAAAGAGAAAGACCAGCAGTGGCTGACTTCACTTACAGGTGGAACTCAGGGAAAAGAACAGGAAGAGAGAGCCCCGGCAGAAGCTGGACTGATGGTGGTGTGCTGCTCCCCAGCAACAGACTCAGGGCAGGAGGGGGAGGGGAAGGATGAAGGGGCCCTGGGGTTCTGTGCCTCCCAGACACTTATCAAGGGGAGAGGAGAGGCTGCACTTAAGTGTTAAAGACTATACTGTAAACCACTAATCCCCCCCCCCAATAAGAAATCAATTTTAAAAAAAAAACTTGGGAGTCGGGCAGTAGCGCAGCGGGTTAAGCACACGAAAGCGCAAGGACCAGAGTAAAGATCCCGGTTCAAGCCCCCGGCTCCCCACCTGCAGGGGAGTCGCTTCACAGGCAGTGAAGCAGGTCTGCAGGTGTCTGTCTTTCTCTCCCTCTCTGTCTTCCCCTCCTCTCTCCATTTCTCTCTGTCCTATCCAACAATGACAACATCAACAATGATAATAATAACCACAAGGAGGCTACAACAACAAGGGCAACAAAAGGGGGGGGGGGGAATGGCCTCCAGGAGCAGTGGATTCATGGTGCAGGCACTGAGCCCCAGCAATAACCCTGGAGGCAAAAAATAAAAATAAAACAACTTCACAGACATCCAAGTCTCTCATCAAAGTGTATAAAAGGCAAAGAAGTGTCCAGAGCAGACCTAGAGAGGCAGCTGTGACTGAGGCTGGGCGGTGGCACACCCAGTTAAGTGCACATACTACTAAGTGCAAGGACCCACCCCAAAGATCCAGGTTCAAACCCCCAGATCCCTGCTTGCAGGCGGGGGGGACACTTTAGAAGCAGCGAGGCAGGACTATAGATCTCCCTCTCCCTCTCCTCTCTCAATTTCTCTATCCTAGCCAATAAAAAAGGGGGGAGGGAATGTCTGTCAGGAGCAGTGGATTCATAGTGCTGGCACCCAGCCCCAGCCAGGATTCTTCTAGACCCTATGGTGGGCAGGGGCTTTGGGCCAGGGGTTATCCTTTCTCTGCTCCATTCCTGGGAGATTAGGTCAAGAAAACACTAAGGATGCAAGTGCCCAGCCTCCACCCATGCAGAGGTGCTACAGCTGTTTTTCCAACAAGCCAAAGCTCACCCCTACACCTCTCTCTCTCTCTCTCTCTCTCTCTCTCTCTCTCTCCCTCTCTCTCCTCACCACCAAGGAGGCTGGAGCTCCCCTTCCCTCCTCTCAAGCCCCTCACTCTCTGCTCCTTCCACCTCTCTCTCCTTGTCCTCCTTGGTGCTGACCACCTGTTCCACCCACGCCTGCCCCTTTCTAGTGTCATACACTCTGAACTCCCAAACTAGCCTAACACCCCAGGCACCTTCCCTGTCCCCCCAGAGTGTCCGCCTGCAGAGCCCAGCAGCACCCCCTGTCCACAGGGAGAGCCACGTTCTCACCACCATTCTCCTCCATCGCCAAGAGGGGCCAGGGGCCAGAGGGTCCTCACACACTACCATGTGCCATGGGTGGGGCGCGCCAGGTCACGGCACACGGGGACACACACATCCAGACGGGGCGTGGACACCGAGCAAGCGTGCACATGCCTGCGCAGACCCAACGCCTGAGATTTTCTGCCCCAAATCCCCGAGGCCGAGAATCTTCTAGGACAGGCATGTTCACCTGGGGCCTGGCCCACTGAGTGGAGCCAGCTCTCTCCCCTCCAAATGGGCAGTGGCAGGAAACTGGGGATTTCTCCCTAGCAAACCAAGACCAAGCTGGCAAAGAGCTTGCAGCTCCAACTGGGGGGGCAGAGAGAAGTCCGATGCTCCCTCACCCCTCCCCCAAAAAAGTAATAAAATGAAATGATAAGAGCTGCAGCGCACTGCCTCAGAAGTCCTGACCCGGACCCCCTTCTCTGTTTGCTCAGACCCCTGCTCCCAGGGACAAAGTCTCCACTTGTCTCCCCACAGGGGTGGGAATAAAGGGGGTTTTGTCCTCCTCCCCGAGCAGGGCTGAGGGAGTTTATCTGACACTCCAGCGCTCTTTGTAAACTGAGTGTCCCAGGATAAACGCTCCCTTAAGAGTTGCTTGGCCTGGGACAGAGGGACCCTCTCCAGAGGAGAATGGGGAGCTTGTTTGATGGTCTTTTAATATGGGGGGCGGGGTGTCAGTGAGGACAGGCCTCCCATCACTCTCACAGAAGGGTCTCTGTCCTGGGGCTACAATGGAAGGAATTCTTAAAGACACAGATGCTGAAAGGGCAGGGTTTATTATTATTATTATTATTATTATTATTAGGAAGTGAGGCATGGGGGCAGGGGGGAAGAAAGAGGCATGGGGAGGACTTCCCACTCTGGGGGAGACAATTATTCAGGTTCCAACAAGGCATCTCTGACTCGAGAGTGACCGAGAGAGAAGCAAACTGGGGACTCCTTGAAGCAGAATCCCACTCCAGTCCCTGCTCTTCCTCCGGGACCCAGAGGTGACCCCAGCAGCCTGTCACAAAGAGCCTCAGTCTCCCTTCAGTGAGGTGTTCCTGCCACCCTGTCCTCAAAGACCATTCCAGTGAAGGTGCTTTGAGTCCAAACGCTCGGCCAGGACAAGGGAGGGCAGACAGCCTCGAAACTGTCACAGAAATCTAATCCTCTCCGGTGACAAGGAAAGGAGACTCACTTGCTCTTCTGGTTGTTTGTTTTGGTGCAAGGTACCTAACCAGATTTCTGAAGGCACCTCAAACTACTCCAAATGATACTTATTATTATTATTAGCTTTGTTTATTTATTTATTCCCTTTTGTTGTCCTTATTATTATTATTGTTATTATTAATGTTGTTGGATAGATAGGACAGAGAGAAATGGAGAGAGGAAGGGAAGCCAGAGAGGGGGAGAGAAAGATAGACACCTACAGACCTCCTGCACCGCTTGTGAAGCGACCCCCCCTACAAGTGGGGAGCCGGGGGCTCGAACCGAGATCCTTATGCCAGTCTTTGTGCTTTGCGCTACCTGCACTTAACCAGCTGTGCTACTGCCCAACTCCCTATTTAGCTTTATTATTGAATAGAGACAGCCAGGAATTAAGAGAGGGAGGAGGGGGAGAGAGACAGAGAGACGCCTGCAGCACTGCTTCACCACTTGTGAAGTTTTCCCCCTGCAGGTGAGGACCAGGGACTTGAACCCGGGTCCTGGCGCATTGTAACATACGCTCAACCGGGTGCACCACCACCCAGCCCCCCACCCCACAATACTTTTATAAGACTGCCCAGCAAGTCTGCCTTGTGTTTCCATTGGTTCTTGTCGAAGGGAGCTCTTCTCCAAGAAGCTGAATGGTGTTACAGAGAGCTGGAGTGGGAGTAGGGTGTCCGCTGTGAATGGGTCTGAACCTCATCTCTGCTGCTGGGGACAGGGAAGGGGGCACGGAGACACCTTCAAGCTGCAACTAATCAGCAAATCAGGAAGTGGAGGCCTGGAAATGCAGTGGAACTTGTCCAAAGACACAAGGCAGACGAGGAAGCTGAAAGCAGGCTAGACCAGGGCTCTTGGCTGAGCCGCCATGTGTAAAGCACGGGACACAGAAATGTGCGATGCCAAGGAAGGACCGGTCTGAACAAAAAGCCAGGAATGCATGTAGCTGTCTTCCCAATGGAATGGGTTTGGGTGATCCAGTCCGTGGGCCCTGCATCTACAGTTCTGCAGCTACAACAAGGCAGAACAGAGTGGACCAGGGAAGCCACCAAGGATGAAGCTGTCCTTGGCTCGGCATCTGGCCAGGGGCTGTGAAAGGGGGGAGCCACACCTCTGATTTTAAAATCTTGGTTTTGGTTTTGGTTGTTGTTGTTGTTATGTGTGTGTTTGTTTTTACCAGAGCACTGATCATCTCTGGCTTACTGTGGTGTGGGGGATTGAGCCTGGGACTTCAATGCCTCAGACAGGAGAGTTTCTTTCATAACCATTAGGCTATCTACCCTCATTTTTATAGATGAAAACAGATCCCTATATGTGAGACAATATGATATAGGTAGCTTGGGGGAAGGTGCAGGAAACAGGTCACCCAATAGAACATACTTTGCCATGAATGGAGACCTGGGATCAATGCCCCAGCCACCACATGCAAAGGGGAGGCTTCATGAGAAGTGGAGCAGTGCTGTGGTACTTCTCTTCTCTCTGTCTCTCTTTCTCCTTCTCTGTCTCATCTTCTATCTTGGAAAAAAAAAAAAAAAGGGAGATATATTTGCCAGAAGCTATGGAATTATGCAAGTGTGAAGGCCTAGTAAAACCTGGTAGATACACACTCTCTCTCTCTCTCTCTCCCTATCTATCTATCTATCTATCTATCTATGTATGTATCATTTATAGGTTCTTAGTTCATGGCAAAAGTTCAAGGAAGAGAAAGATGAGATGAAAAAGAAAACTTGGTGAAAATCGAGTGAGTGTCCACTGCTGAGCTGGGAAACCTCCAGACAAGAGGAGAAGCTTCTATGTCCTGATTGACAGGAGTGTTCCTGACCAGGTGCTAGGAGTCACAGAAAGGAGAGGGCACAGCCCCTGAGGGGTGAAGCAGCTGACAGATCACTGGAGGGAGAAGTGGAGACAAGACCTTTGCCAGCTTTGATCCCCTCTTTTCCCACAGGCCATTACACAACAGCCGAGGGTAGTCCCAACCCAAATTCTATGCTTTCAAGAGAAAAACACTCAACAGCGATCATAGAAGATGAACATTTCTTCCCATCCCCACCCCCCATGAAATCTGGCAACATCTGAGCTGAGAGGCCAGGATGAGATAGAGATGTGTAGCTGGTTTGTCTCTTGAAGCTCAAGACTGGGCTTCATTCAAGAAGGAAATAATAAATAAACCAACTAACTAACCAACTAACTAACTCAGGATACAGCCCATCTGATACAATGGGGAAAAACACCCCCTCCCACTCCTGGCCACTCTCCACCACGTTTTGTGGGGCCAGATGGTGGCACATCTGGTTAAACGCACTCATTACAGTGCACAAAGGACCCAGGTTCAAACCCCAGGTCCCCACCTGCAGGGGGAAAGCTTCACAAATGGTGAAGCAGAGCTGCAAGTATCTCTCTGTTTTTCCCCTCTCTATCTTCCCCTCCCCTCTTAATTTCTCTCTGTCTCTATCCAATCATAAATAAATAAAATAAAAAGGTTTTGTGTAGACAACATGCTGCAAGAGCAGCTGGCAGGTGTGCACCTCAGGTGTGGCCAGGCTTTCTTATCCAGCCCTTTCTCATTTGGGAGTGATATTACCTGTTACAGCACTGGGCATCTTGTATCAGTTTTCAAAGCACAAGAACACAATGTATGGGGAGCCTGAGTTCTCAGGTAAATGTTGAACTGCACCAGTAAAGCATTCAGAGTGCTGTGCTATGCTGGCAGCTGAGAGTCAGAACCCTTCCACACAGCACAACTTCCTTCTCTCAGTCTCCTACCAGCACCCAAGTTTCCAAGACTTCACCAAGGATGCTAGAACCTTCTCATCTCCAAATGCCAGTGATTGCAATAGCTGGGAACACAGGAACTGGGCAGGGGTGATCTGCTCGAGCTCAAGGACCCTGGTTCAAGCCGCTAATCCCCACCTGCAGAGGGGAAGCTTCACAAGTGGTGAAGCAAGGCTGCAGGTGTATCTCTCTCTCTCTCTCTCTCTCTCTCTCTCCCTCCCTCCCTCCCCCGTGTCTGTCTCTTTCTCTCTCCCCCTCCCTGACTGCTCCCTATCTCCCCCTTCACTAGCAATGTCTGTCTCTATCCAAAATAACTAATTAATTTTTAAGACTTTAGTGATGTATTAAGGAGAAAGATAGGAGGATAGAGATAAAGACCCAAACATCACTCTGGTGCCTTTGCTGCCGGGGACTGAATACTTGAGAGTCTGATGCTTTATCCACAGCACCACCTCCCAGACAAACTAAATAAAAAGAAAGTCTAAGGAAAAAAAAATAAGAATAAAGAACTTGGAACATGACAGGGATTCCCTTCAGCAGGTCAGCATCAGCAACAAGAGGGGCAGTGATGCGGGTTCTTGTCCGGGGCGTGTACACCTCGCAAACCAAAAAGCGACGAGGATGGATAAAGACACCCACAGACCTGCATCTGAATCCCAGCTCCAAGCCTGTCTGCTGGGAGATGATGGAGAATTACTCCATCATCTCGCTGCACTTTGGACCAGATGCTACACGTGTAGAAAGGCAAATGAGTCAGAAGAGCAGAGCTGGAGCCAGGCCTTGAACTTGAGGGGCAGTCTGAATTCCTCAACAGGGAAAAGGCAAGGAGATGTGTCTTTCAGTGAGTTGCAAGTTTATCTCATCTGAAGAGGAGGGGAATCTATTGTCTTTCTTTTTTTCCTTCCTCTCCCTCCTCTTCTTCTTTTTTTTAAATTTTATTTATTTTTTAATATTTATTTATTCCCTTTGGTTGCCCTTGTTGTAGTTATTATTGTTGTTGTGATTGATGTCATCGTTGTTGCATAGGACAGAGAGAAATGGAGAGAGGAGGGGAAGACAGAGAGGGGGAGAGAAAGAGAGACACCTGCAGACCTGTTTCACCGCCTGTGAAGTGACCCCCCCTGCAGGTGGGGAGCCGGGGGCTCGAACCAGGATCCTTAACGCCGGTCCTTGCGCTTTGTATCACATGCACTTAACCCGCTGCACTACCGCCCAACTCCCTTGCCCGACTCCCTTCTTCTTCTTTTTAATTGCTACCAGGGTTATCACTGGGGCTTGGTGCTGCATGGCAAATTCAAATCATTTCTTTTCCTTTTTCTTTCTTCCTTTAATTTTCTTCTTCTTCCTCTTCTTCTTCCTCTTCTTCTTCTTCTTCTTCTTCTTCTTCTTCTTCTTCTTCTTCTTCTTCTTCTTCTTCTTCTTCTTCTTCTTTTTTAAGTTGAAGTAAAATTGAGAAGGGGGAGGGAAAGGAGGAGGAAGAAGAGGAGAAGGAGGGAGAGGAAGAGGAGGAGGGAGGCCTTTAGCACTACTTGTGGAGTTTCCTTCAGACAGGGAGTGGGGGCTTGAACCCAGGTCCTTGCACATGGAAATGTGTGTGTTCTCTTCGATGCACCACCATCCAGCCCCAAAGAAGTCTATTTTAATGCCAGTCCTAAAAGGAGACAGGAGGTGCTGTGTTAAGTCTGTCCGTGGGTTACTGGAAGGAGGAAGGACTCAGAGCTACAGAGACATTATCAAATCCATCTGATTTATGACTTCTGGCACTGCCCAAGAGAAGCCAGAGGACAACAGGCAGGCGCCAGCTTGGAAACAGACCAAATTGTGGGTCTGCCACATGTCAGGAGGCTAACTCTGGACAAGGACTTAACTATCTATGTTGGATACCTCAGTTTCCCTGCCCGTTATATGGGGCAATGTGCAGTGGACAGCCAGCATGCTTCCTAGGACATGTCACCTTTAATACATGATAATCACCCCTCTCCTCCCACCTTGCCACCCTCCCTAAAAAGGCTATTCATTCTCTAGCTTCAGAGCAGAAAGAACCAGGAGAAGAACAGAACAAGGAGCTTTTTTTTTTCTTCCTCACCAGGGAAAAGGAGAGCAGCGGCTACACCTGCCAGGGTGGCAAGGCTTCCTCTACGAGCTCACGCAACCCATGAGCATGAGTCACTGCTGCTCGAACAAAGCCGACCTGTGTATCCTGCAGACAGAGAAAGCAAAGCAAGGCTCCCCACCTGACGCCAAACTGCCCGATGAACAATCCAGCCCACCTCCCCAATGTGGAGCTCCTAGGGGTCAGGGCACAAGCTGGCAGAGGTGGGCACACCATACAGAACCATGGGTACACATGTTCAGGAACCCAGGTTCAAGTCACGTGGGTTCCCCACCTGCAGGGGGAAAGCTTCATGAGAGGCGAAGCAGGGCTGCAGATGTCTCTCCTTTCTCCCAGGTGTCTCTGTGTCTCTTCCTTCTGTCCTGATTTCTCTGTCTCTATCTAATAAGTTAATTAATTAACTGCAACCAGTTCCATCTCTACATGTTTCACTTTGGACTATGTCCACAGACTACAGGCCTGTGATGTCAACCCTTCAGCTCCAGGACTCTGGTAAGACCATTCCTAGCTCATAGGATGCCTTAGTTCCATTCCGGGTAGTGTACTTCCTAACAAAATCCCAACACCTAGATATGGACCAAGGCCCAAGAGACAGAGCACATGTGCACATGTATCTATAACTTAGGGGAAAATATAGAACTTAAAGCAAAAATGCACAATAGTTTGCAGTGATCCAATAAGGGTAGCAAGCAAGCAGAAAGACCTAAAAAAGACAACATAAAGTACCTAATCCAATAGTTTCAACTTAGACCTGCATATTTTCTATTTCACTTCCCTCAGTCACTCCAAGGCCAACCTTATCAGATTACAAAAGCTTGTAATGATTGCAAAAGCTGAATAAGACCAGCAGACTTTAATGATGACTCTTTAGTCACTACTAGGCCACCCCATCAACTGGGGCCCTAGTCAGGGAGTCCTGGGAACCCAGACCCCTAACAGATCCCTCTCACCACTGTCACCGGTCATCTCTATTAGGAACAACATAATGGATCCCTTTGTGGGCCCCTATCGGACCTGGCCCTCAATGTGGATCAACAATGGTAGGGACTCCCCCATTCTCTGAAGGGAGGTTAGGTCAAAATCTCCCCCACCACTCGAGGAAGACGGGTCCAGCAATGGGTGCAGCCTAGAATGTTCCCAGCTATGACCACAGAATGCAAGCTCAGACCTACAGGGATGCAGAGATTACACAGGCTCCTGCACTGAATAGAGGCCCCAGATCAAATCGATGGGGTTGACAGTTTACGGTATTTATATACTTTTGCTCAGGTTTGGGAGCTACTCTCTTCCCTGATCCAGCTTTCTAGTCTTATTTCCAACCCTGACACCATCACCCCAGATAATACCATTGGCCCACCTGCATACTAGGTGTCAGGCTCAGGCAAAAATTAGTAAAGTCATGGGTCCCTTGGAATATACCTAACATAGACCTACTAACTTCCCCAAATGGAGACCCCAAATCCCATCTGATATACTTCTGCCTTTAGGTTCCTGAATATCAAACAATTTGTTCCTCTTAATATCTTAATGTTTTTTCAGACACCAAGCTGCTGATGCTACCATGACACCAACCTGACTTCCCCGGGCAGACAACCTCACCAATGTACCCTAGAACCTTATCTCTCCAGAACCCTGCCCACTAGGGAAAGATAGAAATAGGCTGGGAGTATGGATCAACCTGCCAATGCCCAGGTTCAGCAGAGAAGCAATTATAGTAACCTTCCACCTTCCACCTTCTGCACCCCATAATGATCCTGGGTCCATGCTCCCAGATGGATAAAGAATAGGAAAGCTTCCAATGGAGGGATGGGATGCAGAACACTGGTGGTGGGAATTGTGTGGACTTGTACCCCTCTTATCCTATGGTTTTTGTCAATATTTTTTGGTTTTTTATCTTATAAATGAACTTTTTAATTAATGAATTAACTAATTGATATATATGGGCCCTAGGTCAGATCTATGGGGTGTATAGTTAATAATATTTATATACTTTCCTCATGTTTGAGAGCTATTCTCTTCTCTAATCCAGCTTTCTAGTCCTATTATCAACTCTGACACCATCTCCCCAGATAATACCTCTGGCCCACCTGCATGTTAGCTAACAGCTCAGGCAAAAATTAGTAAAGTCACGGGCCCCTTGGAACATACCTAAAATAGACTTCCTAGCTTCTTCCCACACGAAGATCCCTAATTTCATCTGCTCTATTCCTACCTTTGGGCTCCTGTTTATTAAACAATGTGTCCTGCTTTATATCTTACCACCTTTCAGCCACCAAGTTGCAGATGCTACTATGATTCCATCCTGACTTCCCTGGGCAGACAACCTCACCATTATGTCCCAGAACCTCCCCTCCCCAGAGCCCTGCTCCAACTAGGGAAAGATAGAAACAGGCTGGGGGTGTGGATCCACCAGCCAATGCCCATATTCAATGGAGAAGCAATTACAGAAGCCAGACCTTCCACCTTCTGCACCCCATAAAGAATTTTGGTCCATACTCCCAAAGGGATAAAGGATAGGGAAGATTCCAATGGAGGGGATGGGACATGGAATTCTGGTGGTGGGAACTGTGTGGAATTGTACCCCTGTTACCTTACAATCTTGTTGATCATTATTAAACCACTAATAATTAAAAAAAAAAAAAGCACCCTCTAAGTAAATCTACTTATGTGACTGCTTCAGAATCGGGCCTCTGCCCAACCAGCCTGGGCTCTCAGCCTCCAGTCCAGACAACCACACAAAGAAACAGACCTGCCTCTGGCCTCACCTGTGTACAGAAGACTGGGAGGAGCACTGCTGATCTAGAAATGCTCAGAACCAGGGAAGGGATTTTCCTTTGCTTCGGAGCATCAAGTCAAAATTCCAAGTTTCCCCTCTTGTGCAGGTAAGTGAGAAGAGACACCCCCACCTCGGATAGCACCTGAAAAGCTATGGACTGAGGGTTACTCCAAGAGCCAAACTCCCTGTCCCTTGATGAAGTAGGACCACAGCCCACGCAAAATTAGGTGCTGGGGTTCTGGGTGGTGGTACACACAGTTAAGTGAAAGGACCCACACAAGAATCTGGGTTCAAGCCCCCAGTTTCCCATCTGCAGGTGAGACACTTCACAAGTGGCAAAGCAAATCTGCAGGTGTCTATCTTTCTCTCTCTCTCTTTATCTATCTACCTATCTACCTCTGTATCTTCCCATCCTCTCTGTTTCTGTCATGTCCAATAAAATGGAAAACATAAATAAAGATTTAAAAAATTAGATACTGGGATTCAGAGAACCAGAGGGGGGGGAGTGCTGATGTTAATTTACCTTCTAATTTTCACTGATCACCTATACCCTGGGCACCCTCTCAGGTCAACCAAAGGTCAGCAGAAGTCATTCTCTGCCCCCCTCCAAGTGCATGTTTCATTATCCAGTGCTCCGACTTGGTCACAGCGGACATGTGGCTTTTCTCCCCATCTATCTATCCAGCTTCCTGAGGGCTGCAGAATCCTGGTGATTCATGGGAGAAGCTGCCTCCAGCCCCCAGGTCCAGGTGAAAAGCTTGTGCCAACAAAAGGGCCAGTCAGTATCCCCCACCCCTGCCCCTAGCCTGGGGTCTGGCTCACCCTGGCACACAGGTGAGTGCAGCCTCTGTGTTCCAAGGACACACGAACAAAAGTGGTCCCTGCCTCCAGGTCTGCAGTCAGGACACCTGCACATGGCCTGCCCTTCCTGGTCCACCAGGGAGCAAAGCTAAGAATGAAACTACTACGTAAAGAAGAAAAGAAGTCTGGAAGATGACTCACCCAGTAAGCACACACTTTGCCATGAGTTAAGGACCTGGGTTCAAACCTCGCCCACCACAGGAAAGCACCACGCAAAAAGGGGAAGCTTCAAGAGTGCTGAAGCAGTGACATCTCTCAGTCTCTCTCTCTCTCTCTCTCTCTCTCCTTCTTGGTCTCTCATCTTCTATGTGAAAGAGGGCAGGTAGAACTGTGTAGGCACATAACCTTACAGACCCAGTGAAGTTCTGGTAGAGAGGAGGGGTGAGGAAAGAAAGAAGGAGGGAGGAGGGGAGGGAAGAGAAGCAGAGGCAAGGGGCAAAGAGAGAAAGGCAGACAAAGAAAAGAGAGAAAGAGAAAGAAAAGGAAGGAAGGAAAGAGGGAGGGAGGGAGGGGAGGAGGGAGGGAGGCAGGAAGGAAAAAATGGGGGGAGGAGGGAGAGAAGAATTGGAGAAAACTCCAGAGTCAGCCAATCACTGATAAGCAGTACATCTAGCCTTCCAGATGTGACATCTCAGTCATGTGATCAAGCAAAACACCCAGTGGTTAGAGCCCATTCTCTGCAACTTGAAACTGAAAGTGACTGACTTAAACACACGTTACCTTTTATGGAGGAGCAGAGCCCCGAGAGATCCCCCAATGACTGTACCAAGTCACAGAGATGCTGGTGACAGAATGGGCCATGGGGAGGGCAGGACCCCAGTGCCATGGTTGAATCCATGCTTCAAGGCTCTGAGGACATTCTCTGAGGTCCCTAAGGCACTAAAGTCAGAGAAGAATGTCCACAGCCCAGGGGAACTAAAATCCCAGAACCATGCACTCCAAGCCCATTAGGGGCTATTTCACATCCTTTCCAACAGCACACAGCTGTTTGGGGGAGCCCCAGCCATGCATGACACAGAGGTGTAGTAGGGACTGGAAGCCGTGGCTTATGGGCCAGTGTGCCTTGTGAACCAGGATACAGCCACACACACGTGGCTTCTTCAAGTGGCCTCTCCTCAGCCTGATTCCTAGGGAGAAGGTGGGCAGCCAGGGTCTGGAAGAAACGGGAGCCCTGAGCCAAATCCCAAGGCCACACAGGGGTGGGGGCAGAGAGGTTAGAAAGTGACAAGGGAGGCAATTCCAATTCCGGGAAAGGCGGAAAAGCCCCGTGGTCAGGGAGGAATGAGGAGCCAGGACCCTCTCGGCTCTCTGGTTAACCACATCCCCCGTTTCCACTTGGAGATTTAATTAAAAACCCAAACAGCTGAATTTCCCAAACGACTTGCCAATGGCCACGGATCCCCTTCATTCAGAGCAACCTAACCTCTCTCCCTGTGCCAGCCTGTGGTCACCAAACTAGTTTGGTGTGAAGCCAAATTGGGGGGGGGGGGGGTTGTGACAGAGGTCACGGGGAAGGAGGGGTCACAGGAAACCCCTCCTCCCCCAAACAAGAAGCCTCTGCACTTTGATGAGCCTGTTCTGTCACGTAGCCACCTGTAATCACTGCTTCTTGCTGCTTCATTTAAAAATAAATAAATAAAAGGAAACTGATGGAAAACCTAATAGTAGGGGCCAGGCGGTGGTGCACCTGGTTAAGCACACACATTACAGTGTGCAAGGACCAGGGTTCAAGCCCCTGGTCCCCACCTGGAGGGGGAAACCTTCACAGGTACTGGAGCAGTGCGGGATCCTTGCACTGGTCATTGCGCTTCATACTACGTGCGCTTAACCCGGTGCGCCACCGCCAGGACCCCAAGAAAATCCTTTCCAAAAAGACAGATGATGCCTATTTGAAGCTGAGTAAAGCCCCCACACACTGCAGTGCCCTGCTGCTCTGTATGTCTCCCCCAGGGAACCTAGTTCTTAGGAAAGACTCTTTTCTTAGGAAAGATTCCACCTGAAAGGGGTGGGGCTCTAGTCTTCCTCATGGAGGTGTCTTTAACATTCCTTGGCTGTCACTTCCCACCTCCTGGGAAGGTTCATAGTGGAAGCCTTGTGGCTTGTTGCCAGAGTGGAAAATGTTCCTGTGATGAGGGCAGTTCCTCCAAAAACAACGCACAGAGCAACCACATGACCCAGTCATCCCACCTGGACCACAGGGTGACTCCAACAGATATTTATACACCCATATTCTTGGCCATCTTGTTCACAATAGCCAAAATGTGGGGACTACTCAAGTGCCCCTTAAGAAATGACTAGATATGTCTATTTTAGGTATATTCCAAAGGGCCCAGGACTTCACTAGTTTTTGTCTGCGCCTGACATCTGATATGCACTATTCTTGCCTTTGGGTTCATAATTGGTCAACAATTTGTTCTGCTTTCTATCTTAACTCTTTTTTTTAGCCATCAGGTTCCAGATGCTACCATGATGCCCAACCGGACTTCTCTGGGCAGACAACCCCAGCAATGTGTCCTGGAGCCCTGCTTCCCCAGAGCCCCACCTCACTAGGGAAAGAGAGAGGCAGGCTGGGAGTATGGATTGACCTGTCAACGCCCATGTTCAGCGAGGAAGCAATTACAGAAGCCAAACTTTCCACCTTCTGCATCCCACAGTGACCCTGGGTCCACACTCCCAGAGGGATAAAGAATAGGAAAGCTTCCAATAGAGGGGAGGGGATGCAGAACCCTGGTGGTGGGCATTGTGTGGAGTTGTAATCCTCTTATCCTAGAGTTTTGTCAATACTTCCATTCTATAAATAAAAATTTTTTTAAAAAAATCACTGGGGGCCAGGCAGTAGCACAGCTGGTTAAGCACACATGGTGCAAAGTGCATGGACCGACGTAAGGAACTCGGTTCGAGCCTCCGGCTCCCCACCTGCAGGGGGATCACTTCACAGGCAGTGAAGCAGGTCTGCAGGTATCTATCTTTCTATCTTTCTCTCCCCCTCTCTATCTTCCCCTCCTCTCTCCATTTCCCTCTGTCCTATGCAGCAACAAGGCCAGCAATAACAACAACCACCATGAATAGCAAGGGCAATAAAAGGGAAAAAGTAGCCTCCAGGAGCAGTGGATTCATAGAGCAGGCACAGAGCCCCAGCAATAACCCTGGAGACAAAAAGAAAAGA
This sequence comes from Erinaceus europaeus, assembly GCF_950295315.1. NCBI lineage: Eukaryota > Metazoa > Chordata > Mammalia > Eulipotyphla > Erinaceidae > Erinaceus > Erinaceus europaeus. Next base: position 9,294,847 of record NC_080173.1, read on the forward strand.
AAAAGATAGAAGAATTGAATGAGGGCTGGCAAGGAACTGGGAAGAGCAGTTTCTCATTGAGATAAAAATAATTTGGAGATAGATATTGACAAAAGCTACACAACAATGTGGCTTTCCCTAGAGTCACTCCTACACAGGTAAAGCAGTTAAGGTGTTAAATCGCACATGCACTTTACCACTATAGAAAGGATCTAAACTGGGGGCCAGGTGGCAGCTCACCTGGTTAAGCACACACATCACAGTGCGCAAGGACCCAGGTTCAAGCCCCCACTCCCCATCTGCAGGGGGACAGCTTCACGGGCGGTGAAGCAGGGCTGCAGGTATCCCTCTGTCTCTTTCCCTCTCTATCTTCCCCTCCCTTCTCAATTTCTCTCAGTCTCTATCCAATAATAAATCAAGTTTAAAAACAAAATTCGAAAAGGAGTCTGAACTGAAAAGTAATCATATGAGGGAAAAAATGTGAATACAGCCATGAAAAGGTGTTGCTGGAAGCCTCTGCTTATCAGGCACGTTCCTTTCCAGCCCTCAAGCACAAGAGAGCCCTCTCCCACAGAGACTCCAGCATCCAGCCAGCTTTTGGCTGGCCCAAAGCTACAGAAACCCACGAGCCCAGGAGCAACAGCAGCTGTGGCAGCATCTGCAAACCCATCCAGGAAGCACCATTAGTAACAAAAGCGGAAGTTCACAAGCCAATGACTGGAATTGTGTCTGTAACTAGAGAGGGAACAAAAAAAACATATGCACTGGAATCCCATAACACTCCACTTTCCCCACCCCAACTTGAAGAATAAACAAACACTTGCTTAGAAAGTCATATCCCAGTGGTCCGGAGGTGGTACAGTGGATAAAGCACAAGACTCGTAAGCATGAGGTCCCGAGTTCAATTCCAGGCAGCACATGGACCAGAGTGATGTCTGGTACTTTCTGTTTCTCTCTGCCTATCTTCTTCATGAATAAATAAATAAAATAGTTTTAAAAAAAAAAGTCATCCCCCGCTTCCATGTTTACTGGGCTGGATGACACAGTGCGCCCAGTATACACAATGGGATACTATTCAGCTACAAGATGCTAAAAGATGGTGGAATTGTAACCTTCTGCAGTAAAACAGAAGTGACTCCATTTTGCAAAGTGGAATCAAAGTCACAAGGAAAAATACACACATTGTATATATGACTTCACCTATGTGTGTAATACAAAGGGATACAATGGATGAATGAATTAAAGAACAACAATAAAATGGACAATGAGGAAGGAAGGAAGGAAGGAAGGAAGGAAGGAAGGAAGGAAGGAAGGGAGGGAGGGAGGGAGGGAGGGAGGAAGGGAGGGAGGAAGAAAGAAAGGTGAGGGGGGGCAGGAGAGAGGTTTGGGGAGGGAGCGGAAGAATGGGGAGCCAGGGAGGAGGAGTTTAAGGAAGGGTGATGGGTACTGGGTGGCTTGTGTTTGTGATTGTGGAAAATGAGAGGAGCAAATGGACAAGTCCCCGCTGAGTCATCTGACAGGCCAGTGAGTAGGGGAGATAGTTTCCTGTCCATCCAACTTGGTTTCTGGGATCAGCAAAAGGAGAGGAAATAGCTACTGAGGTGAAATGAGGTCAAGGACCCCCATTTGAGGCAACAACAGCAACGCAGATAAAAGTCTCGAGCCAATTAAATCAGACCCAATCCGAGGCATCTGCTAGGGGGCCGGCAGATTAGCTCACCTGGACAGAGCACACTTGCTCGGCCATGCAAGGGGCCCCAGGTTGGAGCTTACACACGCTTACACACACACACACACACACACACACACACACACACACACACACCACACTTAAGGAAGCTTTGATGCAGTTTGGTGTGTTTTGTCTCTGTGTATCTGTCTCTATCTCTGTCTATCTAGGGGGGAAAATTGTCCTGAAGGGGCAAAGACCCAATAAGGACAGGAAGAAAAAAAATAACTAAAGTAAAATAGAAAGAGGCATTTGGCCAGCCATGGGGAAGGGGGCGGGGTCAAGGGCCAGAAGGTTTGGTTTGCTCCTGAGGACCCACAACCAGAGAAGCCTTGATCTCACCAGCCTGAGCAGGGAGCCCCTTCTGTCCTCACCCACTACAAAAGGCACCTGGCTTCCATACTGCTGTGTAGAAACCTGTACCAGCAGACCTCCTGCGTGCGAGAGGAGGTGATGATTCACTTCACAGAAAGTCATTCTTTGACAGAAACCTGCTGCTTCAGCATTCCTCAGGCCGCTCGCTCCCCTGGGGCCTTGCTCACAGCCTGTGATCAACCCAAATCAGTTCCGTGGATGCCTTTCTTTCTGTCCAAGCACAAACCCATCTGTGCAGCAAGGGAGCTGTGTGATTATTTTATCTTATTTATTTATTCATGTGTTTGTTTATTTTTGGAGAGAAATTGAGAGGGGAGGGAGAGGGGGCCTGGCGGTGGCCCATTTGGTTAAGGGCACACAGTACTATGCGTAAGGACCTGGGTTTGAGCCCCCCCTGCTCCCCAACCTGCAACGAGGACACTTCGAGGTGAAAGCAGGTCTGCAGGCATCTCTTTTGCTCCCCGTATCTCCCCTCCCCCTCTCAATTTCTCTCTGTCCTACAGAATAAAATGGGGAAGCAAAAAAAATGGCCACCAGTAGCAGCGGACTCGTAGTACTGGCACTAGACCCGGCAATAATCCTGGAGGCAAAAGGAGAAAGAAAGAGAGAGAGAGAGAGAGAGAAGGTAAAAGAGAGAGGAGAAAGAGAGAGGATGACAATAACATCACCTAGGATGACGATGGCCAGAAAGAGAAGTCCCCGTGGTCTTGGAGCACACAAGACAATGTGACAGGAAGGGCATTTTCCAAGCTCACAGGGACCAGACCAATCTAAGGAGAGACTATACGTATAACTCAATCCTAAAGAACTGGGGGCAGGAGAGACAGCTCACCTGGGAGGGTGTGTGTCTGGGGTTTGGGCCAGGTTCCAGCCCTAGATTCACAGGAGCAGTGTCTCAACACTTGGAAAAGCTCTAGTGCTGTTATCTCTCCCCCTTCCTCTCTCCCTGTGTCTCTATCTGAATGAAAGAGTGGCCCCTGGAAGCAGTGAAATTTCCCATGGGAGACCCTGGTCCAGAGAGACAGAGAGAGAGAGAGAGAGAGAGAGAGATTGAAGAGAAGAGAAGAGAAGGGAAGGGAAGGGAGGGGAGGGGAGGGGAGGGGAGGGGAGGGAAGGGAAGGGAAGGGAAGGGAAAAGAGACAGAGAGAACAGAGCTGGAGTTTCTCTACCGTTTACCCAAATGCAGACACTCCTGTCTTAAGTACAAAGAGCATCTGATTACTAGACGCCTTTGTCAAAGTCTGGACCAACATAACCAGGTACCTGGGATAGGGAGGGAGAGAAGCTTTGAGCTTGGGAAAGCTTCAGGCAGGGAAAGGCTCAATTTGGGCTTTGGCTGGCCAAGAAGTCAGACTCCCTGCTTTTTCAAAGTACCTGTCTATATTGGAATAGCCTGGGAGAGTACTGAAAACACCTGCCCCCCACCTCAAGATCCCACACATACCCAAAGCCTCAAGTGTGTGGGGTGTGGGGGGGTGGGGGGGGTTGATGGCTGCTAGGAAAATGTATTTTTTAACAAGTTCTCTCAGTCATTTTTTTTCTTCCTTTTTTTTTTGTTTAAGTGATTTAATAATGGTGTGCAAGATTATAAGATTACAGGCTCTAGTTCCATACCAAACTCACCAACAACATTCTGTGTCCTGTCCCTAGACATTTTTGATTTTTGCAAGTTCAGGGTTTTCAATTATCTATATTCCACAAATGAATGAAAACTTCCAGTGGCTGTCTTTCACTTATTTCACTGAGCATAATCACTGCCATTACATTCACTTTTTCCCAAAGGACACAACATCTTTAACTCATTCATTATTTGTTTTAATATTTTACTTATTTATTAGAGAGAGAGGTGGAAATAAAGAGACCCAGAGCATCACTCTGGCACATGTACTGCTGCGGATTGAACTCAGAACCTCATGCTTGTAAGTCCAATACTTTATCCACTGCACCACCTCCAGGACCACAAGTCATTCATTCTTATGCAGACCACAAATGCAGCTCAGAATGGACAGTCTGAACAGTCTGTGCCCAGCTTGCTAGAGAAAAGCTACATCTCCCAGGAAGTGAGCACTGACAGGAGAAGCTGAGGGGCAGCTCTGTAACTGGCGACAACCTCTCCACACCCTCTCCCACCAAGACTTCCTGCTAGGATTCTCTGCGTCTGGGTGTTCGAGGAAGGGGGCCTGTACAGGGGCAGAGGAGAGAGAGGGAGAAGGAAGGAGAAGTATTTCAGTTTACAAGCCCTAGTAGGACAGCTGGGAGTGTTTTGAAGAGGAAAAGAAAAAGTTTTGCTCTAGGCAACCAAAACTTAAGCCAAAAAAAAAAAAAAAAAAAAAAATCGATCTGGACAACAAAAGTCTGCTAGTGGAGAAGCATTTATAGAAGCCAGACCTTCCAACTTCTGCACCCCCATAAAGAATTTTGGTCCATGCTTCCAGAGGAAGAAAGAATAGGGAAGCTTCCAATGGAGGGGATGAGACATAGAACTCTGGTGGTGGGAACTGTGTGGAACTGTACCCCTGTTATCTTACAATCTTGTCCATCGTTATTAAATCACTATTAAAATTAAAAATGCATATTAAAATTAAAAATAAATAAATAAATGTATGTTTTGCTGAGATTTAAGTAACCCCAGAGCTGCCTTAGCCCAAACAGACAGCATCCACACACACCCTCGCCAGAGAAGAAGCTGGAAGCAGAAAGGCTTATTGGTGGTGGGTTATAGGCGGAAGGTTTCGACTAAGTAGTCTCCGGACTAGTGAGGGCAGACGGGCCTCGACTTCACATAAGTGTTCTTGATGCAAAGAGACTCCCTCAGTTCTACCCATATCAGTGTTCCCCCCAAAAGCCATCAGGCCAACTCTCTTCACTCCCTTTTTGGGGGTGGTGGGGAGGGAGAGGAATAAGTCCCCTAAAGAAAAGGAGAACTGGTGGCCAGGTGGTGACGCACATGCTACAATGCACAAGGACATGGGTTCAAGCCCTTGTCCCCCCTCTGCCGAGAGAAAGCTTTGCGAGCAGTGAAGCTGCAGGTGTTTTTCATTCTCTCTCCCTTTCTATCACCCCTTACCCCCTCAATTTCTGGTTGTCTTTATCCAATAAATAAATAAAGATAATTTTTTTTAAAAAAAGTAAAAAGAAAGAAAGAAAGAAAGAAAGAAGGAAGGAAGGAAGAAGGAAGGAAAGAAAGAAAGAAAGAAAGAAAGAAAGAAAGAAAGAAAGAAAGAAAGGGAAGGGAACTGTAGTCCAGGCAGTTATATAGAGGTGGAACAGCTGACCTAACCTGCAAACATCAGCTCCTGAGTTTGAGCCCCAGCATCACAGAGGCCAGGGGGATGCTCTGGTGTCTTCATTCTCTCTTGCCCTTCATAAATAAATAAATAAGTCTTAGCAAAAGAAAAAGCAAGGGGAATCACTTCCTAGTCCAATACTGCATGCCAACACCCTAAGTCCACTGTGAGCTTCAAGGCAAATAAATACATGGCACTTTAAACCTGCCCAAAGGACCTAGTGGGAGTTGTATTGTTATGTGGAAAACTGGAGAAATGTTATGCATGTACAAACTATTGTATTTACTGTCAAATGTAAAACATTAATCCCTCAATGAAGAAAAGAAAAAAGAAAAAAAAAAAAAAAAACCTGCCCAAATATCCAGGAAATGCTGTCTTGGCGCATCAAGCACCGGGACACACCTGCTCCTCTGGCCTGAGTCACCGTATTGCACACCGGACTTGCCGACGTTCGGGGCTTGGCAGCTCGAAAGCTCGCACGCACACCGGATGTCATCTGGCCACCTGCCCCTCCAGAGGCGTGTCAGGACAGATCAGGTAATAACCCACCTTAGACTACACAATGAACGCCCAGGGGGGCGTAGAGGAGGAGAGACAGGGAGGGAGGAGCCTACAGAGATGCTTCTCCCTCTTTTGTTCCTCTCCTCTGCTCAGTGGGTTGGAAATAAAGAGCACAGTGAACTGGCCAAGGGGAGAAGATGGTGATCTTTCACCTGATAAGTTTCTCTAGAATAAAGGTGTACAGAAATGAATACATTTGAAGGGGACAGGGAACTTTTATTGAGTGTCATTATGACAAAAAAAAAAAAATCATTATCATCATCCTAAATAAGAGGGGCAGGAGGAAACTGTAGAAGGTGACATATGTTTACAGTATGAATTGTGTTGGTGGTTTCACAGTAGAGATTTACCACCAGACTTTGTATATCAAATATGCCCAGCTTTCGTGTGTGTGGATCGATTTCATTCAGTGTTGTTGTTGTTGTCGTTGCTGTTGCTGTTATTGTACGACAGAAACACAGAGTGAGAAAGAACACAGCCTTGAAACTTCCGCCATCTGGGTGACACACAAGGCAAAACGACACACTACGTGAGCTACCTGGCCAGTTCTAAAAAGTGTGTTTTAAAGTTGACCAATTACATTCTGAGCCAGATAAGAAGGAAATGTGGTGGACAGCAGGGAAAAACTCATTTAAAGCCAACAGGTTCATCCAAAGTGTGAACCTCCTAATCATAGCACTGTTGGCTTTGATCATAGCACTACTGACTGTGGCTGTGTAAGATAGTACCATACACTGTGACTGTATCAGATGGAACCATACACTGTGACTATATCAGATGGAACCATACACTGTGACTATATCAGATAGAACCATACACTGTGACTATATCAGATGGAACCATACACTGTGACTATATCAGATGGAACCATACACTGTGGCTGTGTCAAATGGAACCATACACTGTGGCTGTGTCAGATGGTACAATACACTGTGGCTGTGTCAGACGGAACCATACACTGTGGCTGTGTCAAATGGAACCATACACTGTGGCTGTGTCAGATGGTACAATACACTGTGGCTGTGTCAGACAGAACCATACACTGTGGCTGTGTCAAATGGAACCATACACTGTGGCTGTGTCAGATGGTACAATACACTGTGGCTGTGTCAGACGGAACCATACACTGTGGCTATGTCAGACGGAACCATACACTGTGGCTGTGTCAAATGGAACCATACACTGTGGCTGTGTCAGATGGTACAATACACTGTGGCTGTGTCAGACGGAACCATACACTGTGGCTGCGTCAGATGGAATCATATACTGTGGCTGTGTCAGATGGAACCATACACTGTGGCTTTGTCAGATGGAACCATACACTGTGGCTGTGTCAGATGGTACGTCAGATGGTACCATACACTGTGGTTGTGTCAGATGGAACCACATATGCTGTGGCTGCGTCAGATGGTACATCAGATGGAACCATACACTGTGGCTGTGTCAGATGGTACATCAGATGGTACCATACACTGTGGCTGTGTCAGATGGAACCATACACTGTGGCTGTGTCAGACTGTGACATTTACAGAAGTTGCGGAAAGGGTTGATAGCAACTCTGGGCCCTATTTTTTCATGGTTTCTATAAACCTAGATTCATATCAAAATCAAGAGTTAATTTTTTTTTAAAAAAGGGTAAGACTTCTCTTTACAATATATTTTTAGGATCTTTATTGATTAGATAAAGATATAGAGAGGGAAGGGGGAGATAGACAGACAGACACCTGCAACCCTGCTTCACCGCCTGTGAGGCTTTCCCCCCTGCAGGTAGCAACTGGAGGCTTGAGCCCCAGTCCTTCTACACTGTATAAGTAATGCATGTGTTCAGTCAGGTATGCTATCATCCAGCCCCATAATCTTCAAACTTACTGGACCACTGGCATATTATAAAGGGTGTGATTCCGGGGTAAGATGAAGTCAATACACAGCAAGGAATGGGGGTGGTCAGGACTCCCCTGCCTTTCCCAGATGTGCCTCTCTCCACAAATTACACATGTGTACCAACCCAGAATGTCTCTGAACACCCCTGGGGGCATCACGTAAGCTTGATTGTTGAAATCGTAGCTTTAGAAACTGGAACTCCTTCAGCAGGGAAGCAATTACAGAAGCCAGACCTTCCACCTTCTGCGTCCCACAGTGACCTTGGGTCCATACTCCCAGAGGGGTAAAAAATAGAGAAGCTATCAGGGGAGGGGATGGGATACAGAGTTCTGGTGGTGGGAACTGTGTGGAGTTGAACCCCTCTTATCCTATGGCTTTTGGCAGTGTTTCCTTTTTATAAATAAAAAATTTTTTTAGAAAAAGGAAAAGAAATTAGAACTCCATTTCTAATCATTTTACTATCTCCAGTGTTCAAAGGTGGGGTTAAAAAGACTAATGTTGGGAGTCGGGCGGTAGCACAGTGGGTTAAGCACAGGTGGCGCAAAGCGCATGGACCAGCGTAAGGATCCCGGTTTGAGCCCCCAGCTCCCCACCTGCAGGGGAGTCGCTTCACAAGCGGTGAAGCAGGTCTACAGGTGTGTGTCTTTCTCTCCCCCTTTCTGTCTCCCCCGCCTCTCTCATTTCTCTCTGTCCTATCCAATAACGATGGCATTAATAACAACAATAATAACTACAACAATAAAACAAGGGCAACAAAAGGGAATAAATATTTTAAAAGACTAATATCTTTTTTTTTAATATTTATTTTATTTATTTATTCCCTTTTGTTGCCCTTGTTTTATTGTTGTAGTTATTATTGTTGTTGTCGTTGTTGGATAGGACAGAGAGAAATGGAGAGAGGAGGGGAAGACAGAGAGGAGGAGAGAAAGATAGACACCTGCAGACCTGCTTCACCGCCTGTAAAGCGACTCCCCTGCAGGTGGGGAGCTGGGGTTCGAACCGGGATCCTTATGCCGGTCCTTGTGCTTTGCGCCACCTGCGCTTAACCCGCTGTGCTACAGCCTGACTCCCGACTAATATCTTTTTTAAAGAGATATTTACTTATTAACTAGAGGGGGGTGATCAGAATATCACTCTGACACAAGCAATTCTGGGAATCAAACAGAACCTCATGCTCTGAGGGTCAGTGCTCTAACCATCAAGCCACCACCTAGGCCACAGAGACAACTTGAATCCAGCTGCCTAGTACATCTCAAGACTTCAGCACTACTAAAGCTACTGACATGGCAGGTCTAATGGCATATTTTAAGGTCCTCTAATACCAAGGCTGATTAAGTCACAACCGTAGGAAAAAGCAAATCACACTTTTCTCTTTGAGCCCTGTGCCGTGCGTGGTTCCCCGGTGCCTTGTTATCTCTCAGGTAAGTGATGCCCTCTCCCTCCAACTCTAGCTTAAAAGAGGGTTAGTGGTTTCGGGGTTTTTTCTTATAGAACTAATTCAACAGATGGACAGATGCTCTGTGCTACAGACGCTCACAATGCATCACTTGTAAGGGCTCAAATTTGGAAATAGCTCAGTGTCCGACAATAGAGGCATTGTCATATCAGTTATGATCCATGCCTGAAGCAGAATGCAGTGCTGTACAGCCAATCCGTGGTAGAAGTTTCAAGTAAAACTGGGTGGGGGGGGAGCAGGAAACAAACTCCTTTATACTGCAGGGTTTTAGCATCAAGGAAGCCTATCAAATGGCCAGCACTACCATGGCAATTGGGTGGGGTTCCCCACACACACACACTGCTTTTACACTGTTTTTGTTTGTTGGTTGGTTGGTTGGTTTTACAATCTTCTAATAAAATAGAAAATGAGCATGGATCAGTTTTCAAATCAGATTTGGTAGCTCAGACTTGGTCATCAAAGGGACAGTTTTCTTTTCTTTTTTTTTAAAGATTTTATTTATTTGTGAAAAAGATAGGAGGAGAGAGAAAGAACCAGACATCACTCTGGCACATGTGCTGCTGGGGATCGACCTCAGGACCTCATGCTTGAGAGTCCAAAGCTTTACCACTGTGCCACCTCCCAGACTACCAAAGGGGCAGTTTTCAACAGTTCCCCTCCTCCCAGGGTCTGCAGGAGAAGGGGGCAGAGAGAGGAGGACCACAGGGCACTAAGCACCACCAAGGGGCCAGAGTACCACAGGGCACTAAGCACCACCAAGGGGCCAGAGTACCACAGGGCATTAAGCACACCAAGGGGCCAGAGTACCACAGGGCATTAAGCACACCAAGGGGCCAGAGTACCACAGGGCACTAAGCACACCAAGGGGCCAGAGTACCACAGGGCACTAAGCACACCAAGGGGCCAGAGTACCACAGGGCACTAAGCACACCAAGGGGCCAGAGTACCACAGGGCACTAAGCACCACCAAGGGGCCAGAGTACCACAGGGCACTAAGCACACCAAGGGGCCAGAGTACCACAGGGCACTAAGCACCACCAAGGGGCCAGAGTACCACAGGGCACTAAGCACACCAAGGGGCCAGAGTACCACAGGGCACTAAGCACACCAAGGGGCCAGAGTACCACAGGGCACTAAGCACACCAAGGGGCCAGAGTACCACAGGGCACTAAGCACCACCAAGGGGCCAGAGTACCACAGGGCACTAAGCACCACCAAGGGGCCAGAGTACCACAGGGCACTAAGCACCACCAAGGGGCCAGAGTACCACAGGGCACTAAGCACACCAAGGGGCCAGAGTACCACAGGGCCACAGGTTCCTGGGGCAGGAAGCAGAACTAGCAACACACGTCACCTTTTTCTTCCTTGAAAGCCTGGTTCTTTCATCTCCTCTAAGCAAGTGATTAGTTACAGGATCACTCCTCTGGGTACCGACACCCTGACAAGCGCCCAAACGTTCCCTATGCAGAAAGGACTTCTGGGTGGACAAAAGTCACCACATCTAGGGAAGGAAGCATCTGCAGGAAACTCTCTTCAGAAGGCAGGTGCAGGAGTGGAGAACAGGTGCGCAAGACGGAGAAGGACAAGGAGGAGCCTGGTTGAATGGTACAAGTAGGCCCATTTGCTTGGGTTATTCAGTCAATAAACATCTGTTGTTGTCCACTCAGTAACAAGCAAAGCACTGCCCCCAGACAGGGCAGACACAAAAGTCCAAGGGGAAGAAGGGCAAGTGGACTCAGGAGTGGGACTAAGTCTTCTTCAGGACAACTGGGAAGCCTCTCCCAGGAGCAAGGCGCCCAGGTCGCTGGGAATAGGTCGGGGCAGGGGCGCCAAAGGCCGCCCAGAACCTAATTCCTGCTATCTTCCACTCTTCCCCAGACTCGCCTTACATCACCATTTCAAGGCCCGCCTTACAATGACCTTACAGTCCTTAGGAGAAAAAAAAAAAAAAGAACCAATCACTTGGGACATGCAAAAAACACCCTTACTCCACCTCCAAAGGTGTGGGGGGGGAGCGGAGAACTCTGCCCTGAAGCCACCATCTGGGTCGCAGGTGGGCAGACGCAGGTCACAGACCCTTCTTGAAGTTACAGCCCAGGAGGGTGTCAAGGTGAACAGGTGAGCGTTAGGGGCCAAGACGAGGGGCCCAGGACTTTTCCTAGCTTGGGGCTCTGGTCCCCAGGAACGGCCAGCGACGGGATGGTTGGGGGAGAGGGAAGTCTGGCAGCACTGACCACAATGCTCAGGGCGAAGCAGTTCCCCTGGAGGTTGGAGGAAAGTAGCTAAAATGACTAAGAAGAAAGACATCAACGCCAAGGACGAACTTTTCAACAGATTCCAAAGATCATAAGAAAGCGACGCGGTGGTAAAATACTCATAGTAATCATGATAATAATAACAGTAATGATAATAATATCCAATCCCCTGGCCCGAATGGCAGAGAAAACTCACCTCCAGGTTAGTTCCCGGTGGTTGTTAGGTAGAATGTAATCAGTTCACTCATTGGAGACAAGAGATGGAATCTTCCGAGTCCGGCTGAGAAGCACCAAGTAATCCACATGGAGGGGTTTCGGGGCTCCGAGCCCATGCCCTGCGTTTCCATGCAATGCCCCGAGCACGGGGGCCCGCGGAGGTGCTGGGGTTTGGCGGGCGGGGGCTCCTCAGCAGCCGCGTTCCCAGGCCGGGGGGGCCCGGGGCCGGGCGGGCAGCTCCGCGAGTTCTCCGGCCCCTCCGCGCCCTGCCCGCGCCCAGCCCGGCTCAGCCCCGCGCCTCGCCCCGCGCCTCGCCCCGCAGCGCGTCCCCAGCGCTCACGCACAGCACCCGGGCGGGAAGCCTTCTGCCAAGCCCAGAGACGCGCACAGGCCAAGTCCGCTCTCAGCCGCGGGTCTGCAGATCCGGGGGGGCCGGGGCAAGGGGGGGCCCAGGAGGTTTGAGAGAGGCCGTGAGAGAAGCTGGGGCTACGGTGCACACAGGTCCTGCGGGCGCCCCGGCGTCTGTGCGCTCCGCAGGCGGCTGGGCCATTCGTCTTTTATATACCAACGGAGGGTGGGCGGAGCGCGGGGGGGGGCTGGGCGGTGCAAGGCTACCAAGTGGCTTCATGGGAGCTGTAGTTCTGTTTTCCCAAACAGACCCCTGGTTAAAATGTTTGGGGTCTGCCCAGGGCAACTGTTTTCTCTTGCTGCCGTACTTACTGTATACGGTTCTCACTGTCGACTCACTGTCAACTGCTTTAGGTCTGTGCCGGCCTTTGGCCTTTGTGCCACGAAGCCCCCAAATGCCTCCCAGGATGACGAACGTGGGTGGTAGCCCTAAAGTCAGACAGCTGCCCACCTGCCACTATCAAACAGCTGTGTGGCCTGCACAGAGAGGTTCCTAGTGTGCCTTGGACCTGTCATCCAAGGGCATGAGGACTATTACAGAGGATACTATTGACAGTGACTGTTTCTGCAGGGTCATGGAGGTGTCCAGCACAGGGTGACCTGACTTTCCCATCTCCAAGAAGAATGTCTGTCACTGACTGGGAGCATGGACCAACCAGTCAACGCCCATGCTCAGCGGGGAAGCAATTACAGAAGCCAGACCTTCTACCTTCTGCAACCCTCAATGACCCTGGGTCCATGCTCCCAGAGGGATAGAGAATGAGAAAGCTATCGGGGGAGGGGGTGGGATATGGAGATTGGGTGGTGGAAATTATGTGGAGTTGTACCCCTCCTACCTTATGGTTTTGTTAATTAATCCTTTCTTAAATAAAAAAATTTAAAAAAAAAAGAATGTCTGTCACTTCCTTGCTCTTGTTATGACTAAGCAAACTGAGATTCAAGATCCCCACGTACAGAACAATCACCACCCACACTCACCAAGATTCAAATCCTGGAGCTGTCTAGACCCTTCCAGACTTAGTTTGCTCACTGATTCCACACATGAAATTCACATTTGCACCATAAAAACCTAGAAGTGCAAGGGTCATGCATATGTCACAGCAAGTGAGAGCAAGACACATCAGTGCACACACATGCCAAGCCACATCAACACACACACACACACACACTGATGGGAGTAGATCAAAGGGACACAGAAACCAATTGAAAGGCCTCCTAATGGTCAAAGTTGGGAAGGATTTAAGCAACAAAATAAGTACAGCAGTGTAATCAGATAACCCATGGTATGAAAGACATAGTTTGATTCATAATTAATACAGTTAGATGGCTGGGAAAATAAACAAACCTGAGCAGAATCTAAAACTTTATGTAGATCCTCTACCCTCAAGGAAGTAGAGCAGATCTCTCTGCTCCCCAAGGGCAGGCTACCCACTGTGGCTTCTAGAAAAAAAACAGAGAGGGACAGGGCTGTGACACAGCCATTTAAACATACATAGTACAAAGCACAAAGACCCACTCACGGATCCAGGTTCCAGCCCCTGCTCACCACCTGCAGAGGGATCACTTCACAAACCGTGAAGCAGGCCAGCAGTTATCTATCTTTCCCTATCTCTCTACCTATCTCCCCATCCTCTCTCAATTTCTCTCTGTCTTATCCAATAAAATGGGGGGGTAGGAAATGGCCACCAAGAGCAGTGGGTTTGTGGTGCCAGCACTCCCAGAGATAACCTTGAAGGCAAAAGTAAGTAAATAAATAAAAACTCTGTGTGTGTGTGTGTGCGCGCACGCAGAGGAACCCTGTTATTATCTCATCACAAGAAAACTCCCAGAGGAAGGACAAACTACAAAACACCTTACAGCAAACCCTCCACCAAGCTCATCACAATCAAGCAAAGTTTGAGAAATGGTGGCAGTTCAGAGGTACTACCAGAGATGTGCAACTCACTGTAATACAAGGGCCTTGACAGGAGAAAGAAACACTAGATAGCTACTAAAATCTGAATAAGGTAAATTTTAAAGCCCCTTACCCAGTAAGGGACGGGGACTGGTTTGTAGACAAACTCATTACCGACCAGGTTTTAGAACCAGAACTCAGTCACTAAGCTAGGACACCTGCACTGAGACGCTTGCATAGAGAGTAGAAGCTTGCTCAGTATTTGTAAAATAACTGTCATGCTTGCAGTGGGGCCTGTGATGCCAGTGTCAACTTGTTTGTGCAGGAAGTGCCAACACCAACATCTTAAGAGCTCATTTTCTGGAAGCTAAGTACCAGGCACTGTCCTTAACATTTATGTCGCCCGTGGTTGGTGCTATTATCAGTCCCATGGAAGAGACAAAGAAATCAAAGCTGGGAGTAAATCAACACTTTGTGTAGTGTCCCAGAGCAAATAAATAACAGAACCTGGGCTCAGAACCAGAGGCCTCTATCAGAAACATCCCCATCCTGCTCTGCAGTTCCAGAGAACATGCCTTTGAATGTCCGGGCAGCCAGGGCTGAGCCCCTGTAAGCTTGTACCCACTGCACCAGGGTTTGTTCCAGGAGCAGCAGGCTCTGTGCAAAAGCTGGTGTAAGAATGTGGATGAACAGGCAAAAAGCAGCTAGCTTGTCAATAGGAAGCACTCAATATTTGTCCGTGGTCCAGAAAGTCCTCCCATCCTCTTGTCCTTCCTCCTACCGCCTTGCCCCAGTACACAGTCCTCATTCACCCACCCTACCTGCCCTTGACGAAAGGAGATACATACAGTGGTCCAGTGACAAGAAGGTTCTGGGTCCAAGCAAGTTTGGGAGCAGGACAGAAATGTCAGTGTGAGGGGCCAGGTGGTGGTGCATCTGGTTGAGCGTACATGTTCCAGTGAGCAAGGAACCAGGTTCGACCCCCTGGCCCCCCACCTGCAGGGGGAGAGCTTTGCAAATGGTGAAGCAGGGCTGCAGGTCTCTCCTTCTCTCTCCCTCTCTATCTCCCCCTACCCTCTGGATTTCTGACTGTTTCTATTCAATAAATAAAGATAAAATTGTCATTGTGATGCAAAAGCAAAGCATGTGTGGACCTGGCTTGGGACAGGAGTATTCACCTGGTCACCATCCATCAACAAGCGCAAGACATGGTGCATGGGAGGTTTGTCATGCACGCAACCCAAGTCTGAACCCAGCCTCCCACTGCATTGAAGGAAGCGTTGGTTGTATGGTCTCTTTCACTCACTCTCTGTATCTACCTCTGTCTAAAAAAGAAGAAGAAAAAAAGATAGAATGGCACTGATTTTGAAAAAATCTCTACATTTTGGGAGAAACCATACTATTACCTTTCAGCCACCAAGTTGCAGATGCTACCATGACACCAGCCTGAATTCCCTGGGCAGACAACCTCACCAATGTGTCCTAAAACCTCACCTCTCCAGAGCCCTGCCCCACTAAGGAAAGACAGAAATAGGCTGGGAGTATAGATCTACTTGCCAACACCCATGTCCAACGGAGAAGAAATTACAGAAGCCAGACCTTCCGCCTTCTGCACCCCATAATGATCCTGGGTCCATGCTCCCAGATGGATAAAAAATAAGAAACCCCCTCCAATGGAGGGGGTGGGATACAGAACTCTGGTGATGGGAACTGTGTGAAATTGTACCCCTGTTATCTCACAATCTTGTTAATCATTATTAAATCACTAATGAAAAATTAAATAAATAAATAGAAAAAAGATAAAATGTGCTATTTTGCACATAAAAATAAAGAAAAATAATCTCAAAAAAATAAAGAAAAAGAAAGGAAGGAAGGAAGGAAGGAAGGAAGGAAGGAAGGGAGAAAGAAAGAAAGAAGCGAAGGCAGGACCATTGAAAGAATGGGGGTAGAGGGGCTGGACAGTAGCACAGCTGTTTAAGCACACATAGTGCAAAGCGCAAGGACTGGTGTAAGGATCCTGGTTCGAGCCCCTGGCTCCCAACCTGCGGGGGGGGAGGAGGAGTTGCCTCACAAGTGGTGAAACAAGTCTGTAGGCATCTGTCTTTCCTCCTCTCTGTCTTCCCTTCCTCTCTCGATTTCTCTCTGTCCTATCCAATAACAACAACAACAATGGCAACAATAACAATAACGAGGACAACAACAAGGGCAACAAAATGGGAAAAAATGGCCTCCAGGAGCAGTGGATTCATAGTGTAGGCACCAAGCCCCAGCAATAACCCTTTCTGGAGGCAAAGGAAAAAAAAAAAAGAATGGAGGTAAAAAAAATAGAGAGAGAAATATAGATATATATAGATATAGATAGACAGTTATATAATCAGCCCATATCAGTGACCTTGGAGAACTACTGCAGTTTCCAGTGGATGGGGACACAGAACTCTGGTGATACGACTAGTTGTATGGAATTATACCCCTATTATCTTACAATTTTGTAAATCAATATTAAATCTCTAATAAAAATATTTTTAAAGAGGGAAAACTCTGGGGGCTGAGCAGTCGTGTACCCAGTTAAGGGCACATATTACAATGTTCAAAGACCTGGGTTCAAGTTCCCAGCTCCCACCTGCAGGGGGAGCTTCACAAGTGGTGAAGCAGGGTTGTAGGTGTCCCTCTGTCTCTCTAGTCCCCTTCTCTTCTCTTCAGAGTTTAACAAAAATTAAAAGGGGGGAGCTCATGGAAGAGTTGGTACAATCTGACACTACACAGCAAGCCCAGGAGGGCACTGTGGTGTCTTCTCTCCTGCGAGCAAGCTCCTCCCACTCCCTGTACTGAAAAGAAGAAATAATGGCCTCCCAGAGCAGCTGAGAAACGTAGACACTGAGCCCTACCACCTTGGTGGCAGAAAAGGAGGGTTGGGGAGACACTATAATGGTTATGTTAAAAGGTCTTCATGTCTGAGGCTCTGAAGTCCCAGGTTCAATCCTCAGAACCATCATAAGCCAGAGTTGAGCAATGCTCTGGTTTCTCTCTCTGTATATCTCTCTCTCTCTTTCTCTCTCTCTCTGCCTCCCTCTCTCCCTCCCTCTCTCTCTCATAAAAATAAAAATGTTTTTAAAGGGGAAAAAAACTGCACTGGTATTTTGAAACAACAATGGGGGGCTGGGTGGTGGCACACCTGATTTGAGTATACATGTTACAGTGTGCAAGGACCTAGGTTCAAGCCCTGGGTCCCCACCTGTAGGGGAAAAGCTTTACAAGTGGTGAAGCAGGGCTGCAGGTGTCTGTCTCTCTCCCTCTATCTCCCCCTACCCTCTTGATTTCTGGCTGTCTATATACAATAAATAAAGATAAAGAAAGAAAGAAAGAAAGAAAGAAAGAAAGAAAGAAAGAAAGAAAGGAAGAAAGAGAGAATAGAATTGCTAATGAAAAAGGTCAAAGGCACAGGGTGCTTGGAGCCCATGTACGACTCTCATTATAAAACCCAGGCTGCTATGCTTGATATTTTCTTTTTTTAAAAACATTATTTTTTTTATCTTTATTTATTGGATAGAAACAGCCAGAAATTTAGAGGGAAGGAGGAGACAGAGAGACACCTGCAGCCCTGCTTCAACACTCACAAAGCTTTCCCCCTGCAGGTGGGGGCCAGGGGCTTGAACCTGGGTCCTTTCGCCCTGTAACACGTCGCTTAACCAGGTGCGCCACCACCCGGCCCCTGCTTGATATTTTCTATGCTTGAAGCAGAGCTCAAAATAATTCAGAGGGCCTGAGGACAGCTCATCTAGTAGAACACACACTTTGCCATGTGCTGGATTCAAGGCTTGGTACCACGTGGGAGCTCAGTGGAGGGTGGAATGATGCTGAGGTCTCTTCTTTCTGCCTATCTTCCTCATTCTCTAAACAAAAATAAATAATAATGGAGGTCTCCTTTTCCATCTCCCCCTCCTCTCTCAATTTCCCTCTGGCAGCAACAAGCATAGTGAAGGCACCCATTGATGACCCTGGTGTCAATCAAAAATAAACAATGAAAAACTTGTAACCTGGGAGGCTGAAGAACGGGTAAGGCATTGGATTCTCAAGGATATTTCATCTCCCAGGTCCCCTCATGCTTACCTCACCCCACATTAAAGTGTTCTTTCCAGGGTTCCAAAGGTCTCCAAACTACCCACCCCAGGCAGCTGAGCTGAGTTTTCATTTTTACCCTCTCTGCAGTCCTTTTTCCTGTAGCCCATCCCTCCCCCAGCTTGTACGATGATGGTGTGTCAAGTGTCACGTGTCTCTCCTGTTTAACAACTGCCCTGCAATTCCTCTCCTGGGGATATCTCCTAAGGAACCAAACACATCCGTCTAAAAAAGATCTGTGTACACCTATGTTCATAGCAGCACAATTGGTAATAGCCCAAACCTGGAAGCAACCCAGGTGTCCAACAACAGATGAGTGGCTGAGCAAGCTGTGGTCTAGATACACAATGGAATACTACTCAGCTATAAAAAATGGTGATTTCACCTTATCCATATCCATCTTGGATGGAGCTTGAAGGAATCATGTTGAGTGAGGTAAGTCAGAAAGAGAAGGATGAATATTTCACTCAGAGACGGCAGTTGAAACATAAGAACAGAAAGGAAAACACAAAGCAGAATTTGGACTGGAGTTGGTGTATTGCACCAAAGTAAAAGACTCTGGGGTGCGTTGGTGGTGGGGGTTCAGGTCCTGGAACATGATGGCAGAGGAGGACCTAGGGGGACTTAGATTGTTAAGTGGAAAACTGAGAAATTATACATGTACCAACTACTGTATTTTACTGTCAACTGTAAAGGGAAAAAAGTTTTTAAAAAATTATAATACAATAAAAAATACTTTCTCTTTTAAATATTTTATTTATTTATTTATTGGACAATGACAAAGAGAAATTAAGAGGGGAGGGAGAGACAGAGAGGGAAGGAGAAAGAAAGAGACACCTGCAATGCTTCTTCACTGTTCATAAAGTTCCCTTCTTGTAGTTGAAGACTGGAAACTTGAACCTCAGCCTTTGCATATGGTAACATGTGTATCTAACAGGTACGCCCCCATCTGGCCCTTTGGAATATTCTGTTTTTAAATCCCCTCAGCAGGGGCTGAGTCAACATTGTTAGTTTGTTTGGTTGACAAGCTGGTCCTACTAGGCAGAGGCAAGGCAGGTAAATGGGTTTTTCCAAAGAAAGGACAGATTACAAAACTGAATGAAACCACTGTGGTCATTAGTGTTGTTCTGAGCCAGTGGGGTGATCAACTCTTGCAGTCAGGAAGGACCTCCTGGAGAAACTGGACTTGACTTTGGCTGTAAAAGCTGGTGAACAGATGATGTAGAGGTGAAATGATGAGGCTGGATGCAGTGGTTTCTTGCCCCTCTCTCAGCCTCTCTGTCTCTCTGAGAAAAGTTGGCCTGGAGCAGTGAAGCCCTGGCAAAGGAAGGAAGAGAGAGACAGAGGGAGGGAACGGAGAGAAAAAAGAAAAGATTTGTAAAAAGGAAGAAAGCAGGGCTCTAATATATTGACAGTATACATTTTTTTCTCCCTTTTACAGAATAAGCAGTCAAAAAATGGCATCCTGGGGGTAGGGCAGTAGCGCAGTGGGTTAAGCACACATGGCGCCAAGCATAAGGATCCCAGTTCCAGCTCCCGGCTCCCCACTGCAGGGGGGTCGCTTCACAAGCAGTGAAGCAGGTCTGCAGGTGTCTCTCTCTTCCCATCTGTGTCTTCCCTTCCTCTCTTGATTTCTCTCTGTCCCATCCAACAACAATAATAACAACAACGATAAACAAGGGCAACAAAAGGGGAAAAAATGGCCTCCAGGAGTAGTGGATTCATAGTGCAGGCACGGAGCCCCCAAAATAACCCTGCAGGCAAAAAAAAAGAACACGAACTGTGTGTGTGTGTGTGTGTGTGTGTGTGTTCAGGAATCAGAGCTCTATGGTGAGCATGAAACCCTGCCCAGATTTTGCAAGAAGCTTTGTAATGCAAATACTGTCAGTGCCATTGGGAAGGGTTTCACCTGAGATGCCCTTCCTCCTCCCTGGGGTCACTTCTTCCACTGCACTGAGATGGGGGGGATGTGAATGAGGGGTGCTGGGAAATGCCAGGCCTCACCCACGCCTTCTGCCCCCAGTGAGGAGGAGGTACTCAGGGCACTACCCCAGAACACTGCGGCTTTGTTTGCTTGAGGTTCTGACCGCCTCCTCTCTGACCTCATCCAGCATTGAGGTCTGTCTCCTTCTCCCTGGAGTTGGGGGAGGGGGGTGGGCAGAAAGGAGTGGTAACTAATAATGGTCTCCATACATGTCTAGGTCTGTCTCCCTAACCCCAGATGAGGTGGGGCCTATTATTCTGCTCCCCCACCCCCACTAGCAATGAGAAGATCAGCTTTGAGAGGCCAGAGAACTTGACCAAAGTCATGTGGCAGATAGAAGCCTGAACAGGCTCTGAATGCCAGTTAAATCCACCATTCAACCTGTGGGTTTCCCCTTGATGTTTCCTGCCCTCCTATAATCCAAACCTCAGAGTAGGGATGGTATGAAGAAAAAAAAAAAAATCCAGGTGGAAGCTCTGGGTCAGTCCTGACTCAGCAGTCCGGGTTTTCTTCAGAAAAAGGAGGGGTTGGCCTCACGTACGAGCTGCCCATGAAGCCAGAAGCCAACAGACTTCTTGATGGGTTCTCAGGAAAAGCCCAGATGACGAGATTAAAGCAAAAACATTACATATGAATTAATTTAGCCAATCCACACACATTGAGAGGCATCCAGATGACAAGTCAGAAAGAAGAAAGCACTTGCTTGAGAAATACACTCTTTTTTTTAAAAAAAAAAAAATTATTATTTTTTTAATCTTTATTTAATTTTTTAATCTTTTATTTATTATTGGAGAGAGTCAAAGAGGAATTGAAAGTGGAGGGAGCAACAGAGAGGGAAAGAGACAGAGAGACACCCACAGCCCTGCTTCACCACTTTGAAGCTTTCCCTCTGCAGGTGGGGACCGGGGGGTGAGGGGCAGCTTGGACCCAGGTCCTTGCACACTGTAACATGTGCGCTCAACCAGGTCTGCCACCGCCCGGCCCTGAGAAAATTCATTCTTAACAGACATGGAAAGTGTAACCACAGAGGGTGAGCAACTCACCCGAGTGACACAGCCAATCATATGGGAGCACCAAGTCCTCAAGGAGGGAGCTGGCATCACAATAGGGCCTTTCAGTAGCCTGCACTACTGCCAGGAGGAGGTAGAAAAAGCCATAATTGCGTACAATGCAGGTACGCCTCACAGATAAAGATAAAGCAGGCCGAAATCTAGAGCACTGTGATAGGGTAAACATCACATTCAAGTGAATCACATGAGCTCTTTGCTTCCCAGTACACACAAATGTTCAAACTAGACTGTAGCCTATTCATGACTTTAATGCCCAATACACACACACACACACACACATATACATATATATATATATATATATATATATATGTATCTGATTTCATTAAATGTGCAGCAGAGACATGGAGTGAGCATGCATTATTGGAAAAAACTCTGACAGACATGATCCAAGCACAGTTGGTAAAGCATGTGATTTGTAAAAGTGATACGTAAAAAAAAAAAAAAAAGAAAGAAAATTGAGTCAGCAAGAGTAATACAGTAGATTGCAAGGAGACACGGGGAGGCTGGTGGGTGTTATACTCAGTTGCACTTACATATTATGGAAGCTGGGTTCAAGTCCCAAGACCTCCCTCACCTGCAGTGGGAATGCTTCACAAGCAGGGAAGCAAGTCTGCAGGTGTCACTTTTTCTCTCTTCCTCTCTATCTCCTCTTCCTCTTCCAATTTCTCTGTTCTATCAAAATAAATAAATAAACTTATAAAAAAGGACATGAGAGGAATAATGATATTTTAAAAATATTTTATTTTATTTATTTATAAAAAAGGAAACACTGACAAGACCACAGGATAAGAGGGGTACAACTACACAATTCCCACCATCAGAACTCCCTATCCCATCCCCTCCCCTGACAGCTTTCCTATTCTTTATCCCTTTGGGAGCATGGACCCAAGGTCATTGTGGGATGCAGAAGGTGGAAGGTCTGGCTTCTGTAATTGCTTCCCCACTGAGCATGGACATTGACAGGTCGATCCATACTCCCAGCCGGCCTGTCTCTTTCCCTAATGGGGCAGGGTTCTGGGGAATTGGAGCTCCAGGACACATTGGTGGGGTTGTCTGTCCAGGGAAGTCTGGTTGGCATCATGTTAGCATCTGGAACCTGGTGACTGAAAAGACAGTTAACATATAAAGCCCAACAAGTTGTTGACTAATCATGAACCTAAAGGCTGGAGTAGTGCAGATGAAGACTTGAGGGGGTCTCCATTCTGTAGATAGCTAGTAGGCATATTTTAGTTATATTCCAAAGGGCCTGTCGCTATACTAGTTTTGTTGGGTTTTTTTTTTTCCCCTGAGCCTAAAATCTGACATGCAGGTGGATCCTAGTTATTGTCTGGGGAGATGATGTCATCATTGGAAAAAGGATCAGGAAGCTGGATCAGGAAATAGTAGCTCCCAAATATGGGAAAGGTGTATAAATATTGTTGACTATAAGCCCCATTGATCTGATGTGATCTGGGGCCCATATTCAGCTTAGGAGCCTATGTGACCTCTGCATCCCTGTAGATCTGAGCTTCTGTGGTCATACGTAGGAATGTTCCAAGCTGCCCAATGTCAGGACCCATCTTCCTCAGGTGGAGCATAGAGTATGTTGTCCAGACTCCCTTCAGAGGATAGAACATTCTGTACTGTTGTTGATCCAAGTTGAGGGCAAGGTCCTATGAGGGTCCACAAAGGGGTCTGTTTTGTTGTTCCTGATATAGATGACCAGTAACGATGGAGAGAGGGATTTATTTGAGGTCTAGGCCCATCATGTCTGTTTGGGAATCTCAGGACTCCCCAAATAGGGCCCCAGCTGATGGTGTGGCCTGATAGTGACTAAAGAGTCATTATTAAAGTATGCCAGTCTCTTGCCCTTATTCAGCTTTTACAGTCCTTGCTTTGATAAGGATAGCTTGGGAGTGAGTGAGGTAAATATAACAGAAAAATAGGTGAGGAGGGTATCAAAGTCTAAGTAGACACTATTTCATTATGAACTTCATACCGACTCACTGTAGACTATTGTGTACTTTTGCTTTCAGGTATATATTTTGCCCTAATTTACAGATACATATGAAATATGCCCTATCTCATGGGACCTGGTCTATATCTATGTTTTGGGACTTTGTTAGAAAGTGATCCACCTGGAATGGAATTAGAGAATCTTATGAAAGGAAAGGTCTCACCCGAGTAATGAGGCTGAAGGGTTGACATTCCTTGCCTGACATCTCTGGACACAGAGACATAGGCTCCTGTGCTGAATATCGGCCCCAGATCAAATCTATGGGGTTTACAGTTAACAATATTTATATAATGGACCCCTTTGTGGGCCGCTATAGGACCTTGCCCTCAACGTGGATCAACAACGGTAGGGAATGTTCCATTCTCCGAAGGGAGGTTGGACAACATACTCTACATACTATCCAAGGAAGATGGACCTGAAATTTGTGAAGCCTGGAATGTTCCCAGCCATGACCACAGAATGTGAGCTCAGACTTACAGGGATGCAGAGGTTACATAGGCTCCTTGGGTCCATACTCCCAGAGGGTTAAAGAATAAGGAGGCTAGTATGGTCCGGCAGGTGGCACAGTGGATAAAGCATCGGACTCTCAAGTATAAATTCCTGAGTTCAATCCCCGGCAGCAATGTACCAGAGTGGTGTCTAGTTCTTTCTCTCTCTTCCTATGTTTCTCATTAATAAATAAATAAAATCTTTAAAAAAAAAAGGGAAAAAGAGACGGAATACCCAAATAGGTTCATAATAGCTAAAGAGATTGAATTAGTAATTAAAAGAAAAAGGTACACAAGAAAACCCTGGGGCCAAGTAACTTCACAGCTGAAAGCTACCCAACTTGCAAAAGAAGAATTAACATGATAAATTAAAAAAAGAAAAAAGAGAATTAACATAATTAAATCACAAACTCTCCCCCTAGAGCAGGGAAACTTCACAACTCAGTGAGACTAGCTAATGCTAATACCTGATGCTCAATAATGCCCAGTACCACCTTTATATCAAAACTAGATGAAAATGCCACAAGAAAAAAACACTGCTTTCCAATGCGTTTTTTTATATAGATAAGTATTTCCCAAGTAAAATTCTAGCAAAAAAAAAATCTAGTGTCACATAAAAATGATTATACATTTGGATTCCTAGATTCAATTCCAGTGTGGATGTATTGGATGAGATGGAATCCCTAAAAATAAAATAAAATAAAATAAAAATAAAAATAAAAATAAAACAAGTCTTGGACAGCTGTTGGGTGTCCTATAACTTGACACTATTATCTGTCAAGAGATAACATCAAGTTCTATAAGTTAAGAATTCAGTCTCGGGGGTCGGGTGGTAGTGCAGAGGGTTAAGTGCACGTGGCGCAAGGTGCAAAGCACAAAGCGCAAGGATGGGCGTAAAGATCCTGGCTCCCCACCTGCAGGGGGTTCCTTTCACAGGCAGTGAAGCAGGTCTGCAGGTGTCTATCTTTCTCTCCCCCTCTCTGCCTTCCCCTCCTCTCTCCATTTCTCTCTGTCCTAGCTAACAACAACAACATCAATAACAACAACAATAATAACTACAACAATAAAAAATAAGGGCAACAAAAGGAAAGATTAATAAATAAATAACATGTTAAAAAATTCAGTCTCACAAGAGCAGTAAATTCTGACGGACTAGCTATAGACTGGCATCACCACAGTTATCTCCTTGGACTTCAGACACCAGTTTCAAGGCCAGGATATCACGGTCCTTCTGCCTCATTAGTTACATGGGTTGGAAGATCCCCCTAATCCATCCTTGGGTGGAACTACTTTTCTAGAGCAACTCACAAGACACAAAGGCATAGTTTGTTTCCCATTACCAGTTCACAGTGCAAGGATACAACTCGGGAATAAGCAGATGGAAGAGATATATAAGACAAGGTATTGGAGAGAGGATGTGGAGAGAGGAGTTTCTGTTGTCTTCTTTCAGTATGTCCCTTTGCCCAAATCTCCACATGTTCACCAACCAGGAAGCTCTTTCAATACAGAACTTTTGGGTTACATCAGAGGCTTCATTACATAGTCATGATTGATGACATCACTGGCCACTAGAAATGAATTCATCTTCTAGTCCTTCTGCCATCCCTGGAGGTCAGGGGTTGTGACTAAAAGCTCCAACCTTCAAATCAAAGCATGGGTTCTTTTGGTAATCAGGAGCCTGTAGGACTAACATGTGCCCTTATTAACATAATAAGAGATACCTTCTAACTTCTCAACTTAAGGAAATTCTAACGGAGCTTGTTTGTTTGCTTAGGAGCACTGAGTTAGTAAATGGGACAAAAAAAAAAAATCCCAAGGAACCACACACACCCATCCAAAAAGATCTGTGTAGACCTATGTTCATAGCAGCACAGTTGGTAATAGCTAAAACCTGGAAGCAACCCAGGTGTCCAACAACAGATGAGTGGCTGAGCAAGTTGTGGTCTAGATACACAATGCAATACGACCCAGCTATTAAAAGTGATGACTTCACCTTCTTGAAGCTTGAAGCAAACATGTTAGTCAGAAAGACAAGGATGAATATCGGATGATCCCACTCATAGAAGTTGAGAAATAGGAACAGAAGGAAAAACACAAAGCAGAACCTGGACTAGGTTTGGTGTATTGCACCAAAGTGAAGGACTCTGGGGGCAGGAATGTTCAAGTCCTGGAACATGATGGCAGGAGGACCTAGGTGGTGGTGGTGGGGGAGTTAGAGTGTATGTGGAAAACTGAGAAATGTTATACACGCAACAACTACTGTATTTTACTGTCAACTGTAAACTTTTAATCCCTCCAATAAAGAAAAAAAATATTTCTTATCACAAATCACAATGACCCAGTGGGATTTATATCAGGAATAAAAAGTCAATTTAACATTAAGAAATCGACCATGTAATATTCTCTAGTCACTGAAAATATCTATAAGGCACAAAACCACATAAACAACTCAAAAAAACAGTTGACAAAAATTAACAAGGTTTTCATAATCAAACACCCAATAAACTAGGAAAGAGACTTTCTCAATCTGATCTAAGACCCCTTCTGTTTCATTGGTTTGATCCCCTCTGCTTAACACTGTACTCTATTTACATAACCACTGTTAACTAAGCACCGCCCTGCCACCAGGGCATTGGTTTAATCCTCATTGTTTTGCACACTTTTTCCTTCTCCCCACCCCCTATCCTACGTACATCCTCTTTGGACCTGACTCTTCTGCCTCAGGATATATATGGACAAATTGTCATTAGAGATAGCTTAGATTGCGCTGAGTTCCACATGAATAAAGACTGAACTGCGTACCACTCAGCCATGAGTCCCTGGTCGTCTCTCTCTCCTGCCTGCTAAGCTAGCCAACCTATAAAGCACAAAACCACATAAACAACTCAAAAAAACAGTTGACAAAAATTAACAAGGTTTTCATAATCAAACACCCAATAACTAGGACAGAGATTTTCTCAATCTGATCAGGATCATTGATGAAAAAATTCAGTTAACACAATACTTAATGATGAAATACTAGACAGCCTTTTGGTCAGGAAAAAGACAGGAATATCTAACCACTTCTATTTGTTGGTGTATTAGGGCAACTAGCCAGGGCAATTAAGCAAAATATTAAATGAGAGCATCCCAAGTGGAAAGGAAGTAGTGAAAAGATCTTCATTTAAAGATGACATGATAAGAACACATGTTGGTGAAGTTATGAGGTAATTGGAATCCTTCCTTGCTGCTGGTAAAAAGGTGAAATATTCTACTCCTTTGGACTGGCCATATGGCAGGCCTCAAATGATTAAACCAAAGAGTTTATACAGAAATTCCACTCTTGGGCTTATACCCAAGGGACTAAAAATATGAGTCTAGAAACCTGCACACAAACGTTCACAGTAGCATGGTTGATAATAGCCAGGAAGTGGAAACTGCCTAAATGTCAACTGAGTTATGACAGAGGCTGCATTACATAGTTGTGACTGATGACATTAATTACATTACTGAGGAGTAAGTAAGTAACAGTGGTATATTTGTAGAGTGGAACACTTTTTTTTTTTTTTGCCTCTAGGGTTATTGCTGGTGCCTGCACTATGAATCTACTGCTCCTGGAGGCCATTTTTCCTATTTTGTTGCCCTTGTTATTTTTATTGTTGCTACTGCTGTTGTTGCTGCTGGATAGGACAGAGAAATGGAGAGAGGAGGGGAAGACAGAGAGGGGGAGGGAACGATAAACACCCGCAGACCTGCTTCACCACTTGTAAAGCGACTTCCCTGCAGGTGGGGAGCCAGGGACTGGAACCTGGAACCACACCATGTGTGCTTAACCCACTATGCTACCACCCGGTCCCCTGGAACACTTTTCAGTTGCTAAAAAAGAAATGAAGTACAGATGCATGTTGCAACATGAGGATTTTTTTAAAAGCATACTTTCACACATATCCATAAACTAGGGCAAAATATATAACTGAAAGAAAAAGTACACAATAGTCTGCAGTGAGGACCCCCCCCCAACACTTCGTCTGCACTATTCCAGCCTTTAGGTCCATGATTGCTCAACAATTTGTTTGGCTTTGTATGTTAACTCTCTTTTCAGCCACCAGGTTCCAGATGCTACCATGATGCTGACCAGACTTCCCTGGACAGACAACCCCACCAATGTATCCTGGAGCCCCACTTCCCCAGAGCCCTGCCCAACTAGGGAAAGAGAGAGACAGGCTGGGAGTATGGACCAAACAGTCAAGGCCCATGTTCAGTGGAGAAGCAATGACAGAAGCCAGACCTTCCATCTTCTGCATCCCACAATGACCTTGGGTCCATACTCCCAGAGGGTTAAAGAATAGGAAAGCTATCAGGGGAGGGGATGGGATATAGAGAGCTGGTTGTGGGAATTGTGTGGAGTTGTACCCCTCCTATCCTCCGGTTTTGTTAATGTCTCCTTTTTTAAATGAAATAAATAAATAAGAAGATAGTTATTTCACACTGAAATGTTAATTCAACAGGGTAGTAAGCTAGATAATAGTAACAAATCAAAAAAGACACAAATGCCAAGTTCTACAATGTTTCTTCAAATGAGGCCAGGGAGATAACAGGGCTGCAGGTGTCTCTCTGTCTCTTTCCCTCTATATCTCCCCCTCCCATTCTCAATTTCTCTCTGTCCTATCAAATAAATAAAAAAAAAAAAGCCACCAGGAGCAATGGATTCATAGTGCCTGCACAGAGCTTTGGTGAAAACCCAGGAGGAGGGAAAAAAAAAAAAACAAACAAGACACTTATCTCACACCTTGCATAAAAATAAACTCCAGCATGAGTTAAAGACTTTAAATATAGCCCTTAAACCCTAATACTGCCGGAAGAAAGCGTGAGCACTTCACAGTGTTGGTTTTGATGATAACCTCATGAATGTGGCAGCAAAAACACAGGCAACAAAATCCATGATATCCGAGCCTGCCTTTACTGACCAAATCACATTATTTCATTTTTACTTTATATACATATTGGATAGAGACAGAGAGAAATCAGGGGCCAGGCAGTGGCACACCTGGTTAAGCACACACATCACAGTGCACAAGGACCCAGGTTCAAGCCCGGGGTCCCCACCTGCAGGGGGAAAGCTTCACGAGTGGTGAAGCAGGGCTGCAGGTGTTTCTCTGTCTCTTTCCCTCTCTAATTCTCCTCCCCTCTCAATTTCCCTCTGCCTCTGTCTGATAATAAGTAAATAAAATATTTTTGAAAAGAGAGAGAGAAATCAAGAAGAAAGAAGGAGACAGAGAGGCAGAGAAAGAAAGACACTTGCAGCATTGTTTTACTACTTGTGAAGCTTTCCCCATGCAGGTGGGAACCAGGGGCTTGAACCCAGATCCTTGTGCCCTTTAAGGTGTGCACATGGCCAGGCACACCAACACTTGACCCCCTCCCCAATCACATTTACACAATGGTATTGCCTGTGGGCGTAGCTTTCCCTGACATTCTAGTTCAGTGAATCTCAAGATGCCTGCCTCCATGGGTGGCCAACACTATATCTTTTCTTCTCCAAAACAGAAGATTCCGGGTGCATCTGGGTGACAAGTCTAGCAGATGGAGACTTGTCTCAAGTGGCCTCCCCCAGGGCTCTGTTCTGGCTCCTACGCTATTTAATATTTACATCAATGATCTCCCAGAAACCTCTTCAAGGAAGTTCATCTACGCCGATGACATCTGCTGTGCAACTCAGGCATCCTCGAGGAAACACTCACGAAAGACATGTCTCTGATATCTGATTACTGTAAAAAATGGCCACTAATCCCTAGCACTGCAAAAACGGTATCATCTGTTTTCCATCTACACCATGCCTCGGCCTCGCGTGAGCTTAATGTGCAGCTTGGCGATACGAGAATCCGGCATGAAGCCCAGCCAGTCTATCTTGGCGTTACTCTCGATCGCACTCTGTCATTTCACGAACATCTCATAAAAGCTGCAGCAAAGGTGGGCGCGAGGAATCACATCATTGCAAGACTGGCCAGCTCCTCATGGGGCGCGAGCGCTTCCACACTACGATCATCATCTCTGGCATTATACTATTCCACTGCAGAATACTGTGCCCCAGGATGGTTCCGTAGCCCCCATGTCCACTTGGTCGATTCCAAATTATATTCCTTCATGAGGATCATTTCTGGAACCATCCGTTCCACCCCGGTTCCATGCTGCCAGTTCTTAGCAACATCGTCCCGCCAGATATTCGTCGGGATGCGGCATCATCTAAGTTCATTTCCCACGTCTACGCTCAACCGGACCTGCCAATATACGCAGAGATCTTCGCCCACCCTGTCCAACGCTTGATGTCTCGTCACCCAATCTGGTCCCCTATGCCTACACTGAACTTCTCTGTTCCAGTCTCTTGGAAACAGAGTTGGCAGTCAGCCGAGGTAAAGAACAAACACCTCATCACAGACCCCTGCGAGCGTCAACCCGGCTTTGACCTGGCACGTTATGATTGGGCCCTCCTCAATCGCTATTGAACAGGCCATGGCCGGTGCGCCGCTATGTTCCATCGCTGGGGAGCCAGAGACGACCCGAACTGCCCCTGCGGCTCCAGACAGACTATGACCCACAAAGTCAACGACTGCCACCTCTCCAGATTCAAAGGAGGTCTCGAAACTTTACATCAGGCTCAACCTGACGCTGTGGACTGGCTACGGAAGAAGGGCAAACGCTAGAAGAAGAAGTGAATGGCCCAGTGAAGACACTCATTATAGACTTTATGGTAACAAAGACCCTTTGAAATAACTGAATGTGTAAGGCACATGTTAATTTTCTGTAGTTATTTTAGTGACCTGCACCATCACTGAAATCCATGCAAAATAGGTATTGAATATTTGTGTCCTTCTATGAGTTTAATTGGACAGTATAAAAACTTTATATGATATGGTGGGTAAGAAAGTGGGCTCTGGGATGTGAGACTATCTCCCCTGGGTCTACATTCCAGTTATGCTTCTTGTAAGTCAGTGGTTGTTTTTTTTTTTTTTTTAACTGTTAAAATGACCACAGTAGCATAGACTATTTCATGTTTTTGAGGTGCGTGTATGTGCGTGTATGTGTGTGTATATGTGTGTGTGTGTGTGTGTGTGTGTGTATATATGTGTTGGTGATGACGATGAGTGTTTCATCAACGAAGTATGTGCCCAATAAATATTAACATTATTAATGAAGATATTGAGAAACAAAGAAGGAAGGGAGGAAGGAGGTAAAGAGAAGAAGAAAGGGGGAGCCGGGCGGTAGCTCAGCGGGTTAAGCGCATGTGGCGCAAAGCACAGGGACTGGAGTAAGGATCCCGGTTCGAGCCCCCGGCTCCCCACCTGCAGGGGAGTCGCTTCACAAGCGGTGAAGCAGATCTGCAGGTGTCTGTCTTTCTCTCTCCCCTGTCTGTCTTCCCCTCCTCTATTTCTCTCTGTCCTATCCAACAACAACGACATCAATCATAACTACAATAATAAAAAACAACAAGGGCAACAAAAGGGAATAAATAAATATTTAAAAAATAAGAAAGGATGGAGAACAAAGTGAGAGAGAAGAATGAAGAGTGACAACAATGGCAGAGGAGGAAACACATAAGGAGGTGTTGGTCTCACTGGAAGAGGGAAAAATAAAAATGAAAGGTGTGAGTCTGTAGCCTCAGGCTTGGAGTCCTGGAATCAACCCAGAGAAGGCAGCCACACCCTCACTCATCTTTGGAACTGCTGCCAAGACAAGGAGAAAGCAAACGGACTAAAGAGTGCACCCCAGACCAAGTGCTATCAGGAGGCTGGACTGCGGTGAGTCTGGAAGGCAGGCAGGAAAGAGATTTTTGTCCACAGTTTTAGGCCCAACCTAAATGTTTAAAGTCCTGGTGCCCCTCCCCCGCCCCCCACCTGGCATTGTCTATAAACTATTAAGAGTATTTCTTTTCTTTCTTTCTTTTTCTTTTCTTTTCTTTTCTTTTCTTTTTTTTTTTTTTGCCTCCAGGGTTATTGTTGGGGCTCGGTGTTTGCACCATGAATCCACTGCTCCTGAAAGCCATTTTTTTCCATGTGTTGTTGTTGAATAGGACAGAGAGAAATGGAGAGAGGAAGGGAAGACAGAGACGGAGAGAGAAAGATAGATACCTGCAGACCTGCTTCACAGCTTTCGAAGCAACCCCCATGCAAGTGGGGAGCCAGGAGGCAGGCTCGAACCGGGATCCCTACGCAGGACTTTGCTGCACTTTATACTATGTGCTCTTAACCCAGTGCACTACCCACCTGCCCCCCCAGAGTATCTTCTTTTGTGTAAGATAAGTTTGTCAAATTTGTCAAGATAAGGTATATAATATGACATGCATCTCTGTGTTTATTTATTTGTTTGTTTATATATATATATTAAAGATTTTATTTATTAATGAGAAAGATAGGAGAGAGAAAGAACCAGACATCACTCTGGTACATGTGCTGCTGGGGATTGAACTCAGGACCTCATGCTTGAAAGTCCAGTGCTTTATCCACTGTGCCACCTCCTGGACCACTATATATATATTTTTTTTTACCAGAGCACTGCTTAGCTCTGTTTTATGGTAGTGCCAGGGACTAAAGTGAATCTGGGACCTGGGGCCTGGGACCTAGGAGCCTCAGACACAAAAGTTTCTGAGTCAGATATCTGAGAGCAACATTCTAGAGTAGCTTCATGTGGGTATTCTAGCCAGCAGAGCCATGTTCAGTAAGAAGTCAGAAGGGTGACCATGGAATTCCAAGGCAACTTCATCTATTTACCAGTTGAAAACCACTGAATGATTTTTTTTTTCACTGAATGATTTCTATTGCTGTCACATGAGACCAGAGAAATGTTCTCCTAAACTTTGCCCAATTTTGATTTATAGATCTGCGAGACAGAGTCCGAAGTTTATGGTTTTCAGACACTATCTTTTGGGAACTTCATTCCATAGCAATGTAGAGTTGCTGTGTTCGACACAGAGTCAAAACAAATCCCATTGTTGAGTGAGAGGCTCTTCTCTCCTTGTCTCAGTGAACCTCGATAGCTCAACTGCTGGGAGCAGCCATCTTGAAATCATGCCTTAGAAAGCAGCTCTGGATTGGGAGAGGTAAGATGAAAAGGCCCTGAGTTCCTAATGGTATCACTGATCTACTCAGTAGCCTAGTCAGGGATCTCCTCTTCTTTTTTTCTTTTTCTCATTCTTTTTTCTTTTAAAATTTTATTAGTGACCTAATGATGATTAGCAAGATTGGAAGATAACAGGGGTTCAATTCTATACAGTTCCCACCAACAGCAGAGTCCCCTGTCCCATCCCCTCCACTGGAACCTTCCCTAGTCTTTCTCCCTCTCTGGGAGTACTGAGAACCTATGGACCCACAGAAATCAGACATAGTGTTGGGATTTCTGCATCCATTTTTTTACTCTCTTGGAGCCTAAATTCTAGGCAGGACATATATATATATATCCATTCAAGCTTCCTGTCAGCATTTTGAGATGTCTAGCACCGTTATTCTTGATTTTTCTGTATAAAGAAACAAAGTCAGGCATGTTGAGTGACTTGCCCAGGGTCACAGAAGCTGGGGCTTGAACCTGTGTCATCTCATTTACAGTCCATTATCACACGGTTTCAGTCACCACCCTAACACATAACCAATGGGCATCCGTCAGCAATCTGTAAGTAATGACTTGTTCTGACACCGACACTGCGATTACCCCGTTTATGTATTTGCTTAACTGATAGCGAATGTCTATTAAATTGTGGATATGTCAGAGAGTGTTTGTTCAGCCTAGTCAAGGCTTTTGATCTGATTACTCTGTTTCTAAAAGTAATTGTTTAACGACATTGGTGTGAACATTCATTTGCCTAGAACTCCTCCCTTCCTCAGAGAACAACTTCCCTCCTTGCTCCATCCCATGTTCCTGGAAGAGACAGACGACAATCTTGCTCTTGATTAGCTTTCTCCTGCTCTTTGGGTCCTACTAGGTTCAAGGTTGGGGCATGGGACTTAAGTCCAGCAGCCATTCAATTAGAGTGCTACCCTAGGACTTTTTAAAAATTTATTTATTTATTTATTCCCCTTTTTGTTGCCCTTGTTTTTATTGTAGTTATTATTGTTGTCTGTCTTCGTTGTTGGATAGGACAGAGAGAAATGGAGAGAGGAGGGGAAGACAGAGAGGGGGAGAGAAAGACAGACACCTGCAGATCTGCTTCACCGCCTGTGAAGCGACCCCCCTGCAGGTGGGGAGCCGGAGGCTCGAACCAGGATCCTTACAACAGTCCCTGCACCACATGCATTTAACCTGCTGTGCTACCGCCCGACTCCCAGGAATTTTTTTTCCTAGCCAAAAAGAAGAAAGGAACCTGTCCCTTAGTACAAGTTCAAGGGCCAGTAATACTCAAGGGCCACCAAGATATGGGGAAAAAAAAAAGTCAGGGGCTGGGCAGGGGCACACCTGGGTAAGTGTTCATGTTACCATGCACAAGGACCCAGGTTCAAGGCCTCTGTTCCCTACCTGCAGGGGGGAAACTTCACAAGTAGTGAAGAGGGTATACCGGTATCTCTTTCTCCCACTTTCTCCCCTGCCCTCAATTTGTCTCTGTTTTATTGAATAAATAAAGTTTAAAAAAAAAACAAGTGCATGAGTGGACAAAGAAGTTATAGTATACATACACCCTGAAATACCACTCAGCTATGGGAAAAGATGAAATCTTGCCTTTTGCAACAAGATAAGTGGGACTTCAGGGGCATATGCTAAGCAAGTCAAGTCAGAATGAGAACGGTAAATACTGGATGATTTCATTCATACTTGGGATATAAAGAAATGAAGGGGCGGTGTCGGGCGGTAGCAGTGGGTTAAGCGCACATGGAGCAAAGAGGAAGGACCCGCGGAAGGATCCCGGTCCAAGCCTCTGGCTCCCCACCTGCAGGGGAGTCGCTTCACAGGAGGTGAAGCAGGTCTGCAGGTGTCTGTCTTTCTCTCCCCCTCTCTGTTTTCCCCTCTTCTCTCCATTTCTCTCTGTCCTATCCAACAACAAAGACATCAATAACAACAATAAGAAGAAGGAGGAGGAGGAGAAGAAGAAATGAAAGGGGAGAAAAGAAAGTTAAACCAAAACAAACCTTTGGACTTGCCACAGAATGAAATTATCAAAACAGAGTGGCAAAGGGGTCAGAAATATAGACTGATACAGTCTGGTTGGGAAGAAGGAAGCAGAACACCAGACTTGCATGTGTGAGGTCCTGAGTTTCAGCCTCACATATGCCAGAGAGCCACTCTGCTATGCTCTCTTTCTCTTACAGAAACCTACTTTTTAATATCATTTCTTTATTCATGAATTAATAATGATCTACAAGATTATACGATTACAGGGGGTAGAGTTTCACACTGCATCCACCACCAAAGTTGTGTCTCTGGCCCCCACTTTCATAATCCCCATAGTTCTCACAAAGTCTGAAAGACAGCTTGGCTATTTTTATTTTATTTTATTTATTTATTCCCTTTTGTTGCCCTTGTTGTTTTATTGTTGTAGTTATTATTGTTGTTGTCGTTGTTGGATAGGACAGAGAGAAATGGAGAGAGGGAGTGGAAGACAGAGAGGAGGAGAGAAAGATAGACACCTGCAGACCTGCTTCACCGCCTGTGAAGCGGCTCCCCTGCAGGTGGGGAGCCGGGGTTCGAACCGGGATCCTTATGCCGGTCCTTGTGCCTTGCGCCACCTGCGCTTAGCCCGCTGCACTACAGCCCGACTCCCTTGGCTATTTTTTTTTTAAAGTCTGTGTGCTCTAAAAATCCATATTCCACATATAGCAAAGTCATCTGGTGACTGTCTTTCACTTCTTTACTGATTTCACTAAACACAATCACTTCCGGTTCTATCCATTTTGTCCTAAAAGATACAACAGCATCCTTTTTAATTGTAAAGTAGATATTTCATTCAATATGTATCTTTTTTTTTTTTTAATTTCCCTTTTGTTGCCCTTGTTGTTTATTGTTGTTGTTATTGCTGTCATTGTTGTTGGATAGGACAGAGAGAAATGGAGAGAGGAGGGGAAGACAGAGAAGGGAGAAAGAAAGGTTGACACCTGCAGACCTGCTTCACCACCTGTGAAGCGACACCCCTCTCAATATGTATCTTATAACTTCATCCAGTCAGGTGTCGATGGGTATTTGGGTTACTTCCATCTTTGAGCTATGTAAGCAGTGCAGCTGTTGAACACAAGGGTGCACATAATACTCTGGTTTCTCTTCAGATCACATAAATCTTTCTCCTTTTACAAGGGTGCATATACCCCCCTTGGACTTTTATGTTCTTTTGATAAATACCTAGGAGTGGTATTTTTAGATTATAATGTATTTCCATTTTTAAAACAAACAAATAAATACACCTCTAGAGAACAACATAGATATTATTTGGGGGAAAAAGAGGGACCCGAAAAGATAGCTCACCTAGAAACACACTTGCCATGCACCTGATCCATTCAAGTCCCTGGCCCCCAGAGCACGGAGAGGAGCTCTCTCTCTCTCTCTGTGTGTGTTTTTGTTTGAAACACTGGCCCAGAATGCTATAACTGTACAGATGACAAAAAAAATAATAGTTAATTTTTTTTGCCTCCAGGGTTATTGCTGGGGCTCGATGCCTGCACTACGAATCCACTACTCTTGGAGGCCATTTTTCCCCCTTTGTTGCCCTTGTTGTTTATTGGTGTTGTTACTATTATTGTTGTTGTTGGATAGGACAGAGAGAAATGGAGAGAGAAAGGGAAGACAGAGAGGGGGAGAGATAGACACCTGCAGACCTGCTCCACTGCCCGTGAAGCGACTCCCCTGCAGGTGGGGAGCCGGGAACCTGAACCGGGGTCTTTCCACCGGTCCTTGTGCTTTGCGCCACATGTGCTTAACCCGCTGTGCTACCGTCCAGCCCCCATAAAATATTTTTAAAAGGCACTGGAGAGGGCTCGGTGGGTTGTGGTTGAGGATTATTGGCACTTTGTTGCTAGGCATGGTATGGTTTCGCACATTTGAAAAGGTGTGAAATCATATCGCTAAGAGGTAGACAGCATCAATCAATTTTACCTCAGCAAAAATAAACTCTTTTTTTTTTTAACCCAAGTACAAGTCTGTCATCTATTCTCTACTTACAGGAAGAAAGCAGACCTGTGAGGGAAGAAAAGAAAGCTATTCTTCCCACCCTGTCTTTTGGCACTGACTTCTTTGGGTTGGGTTTACCCTCCCCTCCCATAGCCTACATCTATCCACCCAGAATCTTTCCTTTCTGGGCCCATGCTAATTCCAGCTGGGTGTCTTATCACTTACAGCTCTAAACGTTCCATTCCAGAACCATGCGCTAAGAGGCCATGAGAGTCACCGCAGCTACTAGGACAGGCACAGCTTGTCATAAAGGCATGTGTTTTAAAATAGATCCATTCCGGCTGGGGAGACGGTGTGAGACTCCCAGGTGAGAGGTGCTCCCTTCAGGCCCTGTACTGTCAGGAGCCGGAACTGGGTGCTTCTGACCCTGTCTCACGAAATATGAATGAATCTTCAATAAAATAAAATAAAATAAAAAGTTCAAACTCGGTTCCCATCACATTAGATGAAGTTTCTGTGCTGTGGTATCTCTGTCTCTATATTTTCTTCTTCCTCCTCTTCTTCTTCCCCTTCTTCTTCCCTTTCTGTTTCTCTTTCTCCTCCTCCTTCTTCTCCTCCTCTTCCTCCTCCTCCTCCTTCTCTCTGTTACTCTCTAAAAGAAAAAAAAAAGTCTGTTGGGAGCAGTGGAATCATAGAGACACAGAGCTCCCATGAGAACCTTAGTGCTAAACAAACAAACAAAAATAAGGCCAGGAGCTACAAAGGGATGGGTAAGACTCGAAACCAAGGAAGAATATAGTCAGCTACATGGTGAGATTTGAGTCGCACTGTCAGAATGGCCAAGGGGAGAAGTTGTGTCCAGAATCTGAGAGGTCAGTCACATGGGGAGAATCACCTGCCAGGAACCATGGTTTATTTATTTATCCTCAACTTCAAACGTGAGTAGACCTAGGAGCAGCAAGTCCAGGTGAAACAATTCAGTCCCGACTTCAAGGATGTTTCCTTCCTTGCAGAAGCACTTAAGGGGAAAAACAGGGGGTAGAATGCAGCCCTCATTTCCCATCCAAGCTCTAGACCTCTGTTTCCTACTGACTCTGGGTCATCTGCCCATTTGACTCATCTGCCCACAACTGAAGCAACCTCACCCCTCCTTGTTCTCCAAGTACACCCTGTGCTCATCTGCCTCCATTTTCTTTACTGCAGAGATGGGGCCTTGTGCGTGTGTGACTTCACTGTTCCTGGGCTGAGTTTTCATTCAGATAGAAAAGCAGAGGGAGAGATACCACAGTATCACAGCTTCCTCTAGTGCCCTGGAACCTCCCAGGGGGATGCCAAGAGTTGACCCTGGGCCACAAGCATGAATAGGTTGCCTCTCTGCCCCATGCTTCTGTTTATTGCTAAGACTTTGTCTAAAGGTGTCTCTCACCTTTACTTCTGGCTGCCAAGTCTTCCCTCAGTCTCCCCAAAAGTTGCCTCTTTTTACTTCTTTCTTTTTCAATGTTTTATTTCATTTTATTATTGGATAGAGACAGAGAGAAATTGAGGGAGGAAGGGAAGATAGAGAGGGAAAGAGACAGAGAGATACCTGCAGCCCTGCTTCACCACTCGTAAGGCTTTCTCCCTGCAGGTGGGGACCAGGGGCTTGAACCTGGGTCTTTGCGCCCTGTAATGTGAGTGCTTAACCAGGTCTACCACTGCTTGACCCCCTTTATTTCTTCCTCTGTCCTTTTCTTCCTTCCTTTCTCCCTTCCTTCCATCAGTTCTTTCTTCCTTCCTTTCTTCCTCTATCCTTTTCCACCACCCCCTTTCCTTTCTGAGGATTATGTGTGCTTAACCAGGTCCACCACTGCCAGACTCCCATTCTTCCTTATTTCCTCCCTTCCTTCCATCATTCCATCAGTTTATTCTTTCTTCCTCCCTTTTTTCCTCCCCTTCTCTCCCTCTCTCTCTCTCTCTCCCTCCCTTCCTTTCTGAGAGGAGTGAAAGAGATCACAGCACCAAAGCTTCCTTTAATGCTATGGGGCCAGGCTCAAACCTGGGTCACACACATGGCACTATTTTGCTGGTCCTCCCCCATAGCCCTCTTTTTGACTTGTGTGCCTCTATCTCCCATAACTATAACCCAGGACACAGACGCTTTCTTCGTTTCATTACCACATTATAAACTTGAGGGCCAGAATCAAGCCCTGTTCCTTTCTGTAGTGAGTCCCAGTACCAAGCCCAGCAGCTGGTGGAGTGTAGGTGTTTAGTACCTCCATACAGAATAAATGGAGACTTTCCAGAGGTCAAATGTGCAGAAATGCTTCTTGGCCTGTTTCCCTTGTCTCCATAAGCATCTGAAGCAAGCAAGGCCCTAATGAGCCCCGAGCTGACTGTGGAGCATATGACTAATCCTGTAATATACTTGAACGACGCTATGAAAGCGTTTTTCAAACAGCTTTATAGCATATCCAGGCACACAAGGCTGGGGAGAGATATCCAGAGATTTATTGGATCGTTAAATGAACTTGAAGACAATAGGCATTGTGGTAATAACACAGTGAGAGCCCAGGGCATCTAAAACAGCCTGAGTTAAAAAAAAAACCAGCCCTCAGGCCCCATGTCATTGCAAATTCACCAAAACAAACAAAAAAGAAAAAAAAAATCCCCCAAAGGCTTGGGCGAGCCAGTCTCCAGGTTTCAAGGTGAAAAGGGTTTCAAAATGTGGAATCCACAATAATGGGTCTAAGTGGGGGGTCCACAGTGGGGGGTCCACAGTGGGGGGGGGGAAGAGAGGAGTTGTCAAGAATGCTGTGATTGAGTGTCTGTCTTTCTTCCTCTCCCCCGCCCTCCCACCACCCTGCCTCCTGCACAAGGAACTATTGAGAAGGGACCGAACAAATGCTCCCTTATGCGGCTCCCAAGGCGTCTCTGGGTTTGTTGCAGACAGCTGCCGGTAGCACGCTATGGTTACTCATTACCCGGATTCCCAGGCTGGAAAAGGAGCGGGCTGAACTAAGCCTCTGCTCCAATGCTCCAGCCATAAATAAATAAATAAATGAATAAATAAAAACGTCAGGTGTACCAGGACTGGGGTGGGGGGTAGGTGTAGTGGAGACCGTGGTCAAGGTCGGGTGGACAAGAACTTCCAGTCAGGGAGGAGGAGGAGGAAATGGTAGAGGGCAGAGGAAGAAGAACTTCCTTTGGAGAGAGGACAAGGACAGAGGGGTGTTTGTGCTTCTCATATGACCTTGCTCACAGGGCTGGACTTTCTCTGCCGATATAGAGCAAGGCTTTGAGGGCAAAGGAAAGGAAGGCCCATTTCTCCAGCTCCCACACCTCCTAAGCTGCTTCTTCTTGCTGCTGCTTCTCCTCTTTCATTTGTCACCAGGGCTAATGCTGAGGCTCAGTTTGTACACTACACATCCACCACTTCCAGTGACCAGGCTATTTTCCTTTTGTTTCTTCTTTTCCTTTCCTTGACCTACCTTCTTTCCTTCCTTCCTTCCTTCCTTCCTTCCTTCCTTCCTTCCTTCCTTCTTTTTTTTTGGGGGGTGGGCGGGGAGGGCAGAATCAGAGAGAAAATCAAGAGGGAAGTAGAGGATAGAGAAAAAGAGACTCCAGGTAGTGATGCACCTGGTTAAGTGCACAAGTCACCATGCACAAGGACCTGGGTTCAAGCCCCCGGTTGGTTCCCCACCTGCGTGGAAGGAGGGGCTTCACAAGTGGTAAAGCAGGATTGCAAGTGTTTTTGTCTCTCCTCCCCCCTATATCCCCGCCTCTCAATTTTTCTGTCCTACCAAATTAAATAAATAAGATTTTTTTAAAAAGTAAGAGAAAGAGAGATGCCTGCCACACACTTTCACTATTTCTGAGGCTTTCCCCTTGAAGGTGGGGACCAGGAGCTTGAACCTGGGTTCTTGAGCATGATAACATCGTTCTTCTTGAAATTAGGACAGCCACCAAATTCGCTAGTGACAGGGGCATTGTGAGATACCACCATGGGGTCTGCCTGCCTCCTGCCTCCTGAAGTAAAGATACAGGCCCACAGATGCCACAGCTCCCACAGACCAGCTGATAAGGGTGGGGTGGGCAGCTCAGGCAAAGGGGCAAAAAAACAGGGAGGCAGCTGGCAAGAAAGTAATTATACACGGGGCCGGTGGTGGCACACCTGCTTGAGCACGTATGTTACAGTGAGCTCTCAAGGACCTGGTTCAAGCCCCTGGTCCCCAACTGCGGGGGGGAAAGCTTTGTGAGTGGTGAAGCAGTGCTGCAGGTCTCTGTCTCACTCTCTCTCTCTCTCTCCTCTATCTACCCCTACACTTTCAATGTCTGGTTGTCTCTATTCAATAAATAAAGAGAAAGTTAAAAGAATCACACAGCCCAATTACTACATATTACACACACATACACACACACACACACACACACACACACACACATCTGTATGTCTATTTGAGCAGATCTCCCCTGAGGCTGTCTTTCCTCCCTGCCCCCAGGGACACGAGGCACTCTCTAGTGACATTTTTGGTTGTCATAGTTGAGTGTAGCTGATATTTAGTGGGCAGAGGTCATCACCTGGTGTCACCATGCCCAGGACGAGAAATTCTAAACAAAATTTATGAGTTTTGCAGATAACATCAGCAGGTTACCTGCCTGCCCGTGACAGTTCTGTAAGTTCACCCCTTCTTCTAGGGTGAGTGGATGAAGACGATTCTAGAACTGTACCTGCAATCATGCACGGGCCTCCTTTTACGATTAACTTGGAACAAAACCACAGAGCACACATGGCCCCACCAAGGAGCGGAGGAGGTATATCAATCCAGCCATGTTGCTTTGCTCACTTGCTGCCGGGGTCATGACAGATTGAGTGAAGAAGGACTTCAACACAAGGTAGCAAGAGCATCTGTGACTTTGTCTTGGAGTCTCTGCCAACCTGGGCACGTTGGGGGTTTGGGAGACTGGATTTTGTATCTCCTCCCCTCCCCCTACTGAATCTCTTGCTCACTGGTTGAACTGTGCAACCATTACCCTCACTGGGCCTGAGCTTAGTGAAGTCCCCATGGGTAGTAGTGGTCTCTAACAGATCTTTCTGGAGTTCCAAGTGCTCCCAGAGGACCTTCTACAAAGATAATCTGTCACCCAATTACTGGGGCCAAAAGTGCAGTTTAGTTGTGTGGACAACCTCAGGGGCTGGGGTGACATTTTATTTCGTAGCATGGCTGTGGCTACCAAGTGCTGTGGGTCTTGACACACCCGTGGCGTGTTCCCGGGGCCATCATCTCATCAGTCTTCCCATGATCACCCGGGGGAGAGAAGTGGCTGCTGCCAGGTCAGTGCTTCTGCTCCATTCATGCCAGCCTCCAGGGATGAGACGGGGGAAAGGTGATGCCTATGTGTGATGTATACATGTGCAGGCCATCTGCACGTGACACACCTGCACGTTTGAAGTCCGTGTAGTATGTTCACGTAACGTTCACATGTCTGAAGCATCTGTGAGGTGTGTCTACATGTGTGGTGCTCCACTACAGGAGACTGTATGACGGTTTTGTGCACCTGTGTGGTATATAGGCAAAGCATGTAAACACGACACACACATCATATGTGAGGTGTGTATGTACTCGTGCAGCATGTGTTTGAGATATGTGCAAGGATATGTCACAGAGTGGAGACGCCCGTCATCAGATGACTGGCCAGAGAAGTTATGGGATACATATTCCCTGGAATACTACTCTGCAAATCAAAACAGTTGATAGTGTGTCCTTTAGGACAAAATGGGTGGAACTGGAGGTGATTATACTTAGTGAAATAAGTCATGAGATGAAAGACAGCTACCAGATGGTTTTCCACTCATATGTGGAATCTAGAGATCTGATTCACATGAATTTGCCAAAAAAAAAAAAAAAAATTCCAAACAAAATAGAAGCAAGCAAACTGTAAGACTTAATGAGAGGGAGTCGGGGGGTAGCACAGCGGATTAAGTGCAGGTGGCACAAAGCGCAAAGACCGGCAGAAGGATCCCGGTTCGAGCCCCTGGCTCCCCACCTGCAGGGGCATCGCTTCCCAAGCGGTGAAGCAGGTCTGCAGGTGTCTATCTTTCTCTCCCCGCCTCTGTCTTCCCCTCCTCTCTCCATTTCTCTCTGTCCTATCCAACAACAACAACATCAACATCAATAACAACAACAATACTAACTACAATAATAAAACAAGGCAACAAAAGGGAATAAATAAACAAATATTGAAAATATTTTTTTAAAAAGACTTAATAAGAACTAGGGTGGTGATCATCTTTGGGAGGTGGGAGGGTGAGGATTCAGAACTTTGACGGTGGGTGTGGTGTGGACCTTATACATTGTCATCTCATAGTCTTGGAACAAACTATTAATAACAAATAAAACTTAAAAAAGAATATCATCTATCTGGCCACCCTGGCAAATGAATACAGAACAAGAGAAGCAAGGATGCTTGTAGGGACGAAGCTGTACTAAAACATGCCTTGTTGATGAGAAAACGGGATACCCAGAACCTCAAGGCTCCAAGATGAGATTGTCTGAGTTCATTTCCTGTCACTGCTACTTCGAAACCTTATGACCCTGGGCGAGGAGTTTCAGTTCTGGAGGTGGGGGTGAGGGCCAGTTTCCTCATTTTTTTTTTGCCTCCAGGGTTATCACTGGGGCTTGGTGCCAGCACTAGGAGCCCACTGCTCCTGGAGGCTATTTTTCCCATTTTGTTGCCCTTGTGGTAGTTATTGTTATTGTTGTTACAGCTGTTGTTGTTGGATAGAACAGAGAGAAATCGAGAGAGGAAGGGGGAAAACAGAGAGAAGAGAAAGACACCTGCAGACCTACTTTACCACTTGTGAAGCGACCCCCGCCCCTACAGGTGGGGAGCTGGGGGCTCAAACCGGGATCCTTACACCTGTCCTTGCGCTTTGCGCC
This sequence comes from Erinaceus europaeus, assembly GCF_950295315.1. Classification (NCBI taxonomy): domain Eukaryota; kingdom Metazoa; phylum Chordata; class Mammalia; order Eulipotyphla; family Erinaceidae; genus Erinaceus; species Erinaceus europaeus. The sequence goes on from NC_080173.1 coordinate 9,338,518, forward strand.
ATGTGCGCTTAACCCGCAGCGCTACCACCCAGCCCCCCAGTTTCCTCATCTTTATGAAGGAGTCATAAAAGTGCCTGTACCGTGCTTGCAGGACTCAGTGCATCATCGTCTAAGGCTGGATGCAAACAGCAGGTGCTGCCTGATGTGCTTCTCACTGTGCAGAGAAGACGCTCTCCCTGGTACCTGGCCTACCTCTGCTCCCTGCCAAGCTTCCCCTGGAAAGTCACCCCGCCTGGGATATACCTTCTCTGTAAGCCTCTACCTTCTCCTAACCTCTCTCAGCTTTTCCCCGGCTTTGCTGGGGGGGGGAGGGGGATTAGTGGTTTACAGCCTGCAGTATAGTCTAGTAGTTGGTACATGCGTAACATTTCTCAGTTTTCCACAGAACACTCTGACCCCCACTCAGTCTGCTTCCTCCATCATGTTCCAGGACTTGAACCCTCCCCATCCCCACACAGTCTTTTACTTTGGTGCAGCACTGCTTAACTCTGGCTTATGGTTGCGTAGGGAATTGATCCTGAGACCTCTTTACATAACCACAACACTATCTCCCCTACCCTTTCAATTGCCTCTTGGTGGAGAGAAGTCAGACCTCAACACCACAACCATTCTCAGTCTATCTGGCCCAAACAGTAAGGAACAGGTGCTACCCTGAGGACCTCTTCCCTGGAGGCCCAGTAACTGTGATGGAAGCCTGGCTGAGCTTCTCCCATCTACCTCTCCAACCACACTCTTCACCCTAGATGCCCTAGATGCCTGGGACTGACCTTACACAATAAAACAGTGACAGCCGCTATCACACTCAATCACACTCCATCCATCAGCCTGACCTGCCCTTCCTTCACAACCGGTTTGTCCAAGCTACTCCTCCCTCCCTAGTTGTTAGCTTTCGTCCTGCTTATCTGCTACTGGAGACAGAAGTCTCCGGTTTAATTGTGGCAAATTAATTATTGATCTCCAGGGCTGGCTCCTCCCTGGCTCACTGACAATCACTCCCATTCACAGCCCAGGGCGGTGCCTGGTCACAGCAGGCCAGCTGGGGGGTGCCACACCCAGAGAGGGGCTCCGAGCAGACGAGCAAAATCTTTCTCATCCAGGAAGTCTCTACCCACCCTCCTGCCATGACACCTGCATGAAAACACCTCTTTAGAACAGCAATAGTTACATGAAAACTCTCTGAAAAATCAAGATCAAAAAATGGCACTGGGGCACATAACTCAACAGTTCTCCCAACACAGTCAAGTCAGCTGCTGCGGGTTCTAAGAAAATGGTCATTCAGCTTTTGTTGTTGTTGTTGGATTCTTTTGAGCTTTTAGGTTTTTAAAATTTTTTTTTTATTTATAGAATGGAAATATTGATAAGACCATAGGATGAGAGGGGTACAACTCCACACAATTCCCACCACCAGAACTCCGTATCCCATCCCCTCCCCTGATGGTTTTCCTATTCTTTATCCCTCTGGGAGTATGGACCCAGGATCATTGTGGGATGCGTTTCTCCACTGACCATGGACGTCGGAAAGCAGAGAGTAAAAGAGACCACATCAAAGCTTCCTTCAGTGTGGTGGTGACTGGGCTCAACGCTGGGTCATGTACACGGCAAAGCAGCGCACTAGCCAAGTGAGCTATTTTCCCAGACCATCATTCAGTGTTGGGCTGATGACCAAGCACACACCGGCATCCTTTCTGACTCCATGTGTCGTATCACAATGGAAGTCCGTGCGTGATTCAGGTTCTCCTGAAAACCAGTCATCACACTTCTGTGGTGGGCCTGTTTTCCCGAGCACTTCTGTTCAATAACTGTCTGATGGTAGAGACTGCCACCTGCCCCTGACAGCTCCCAAAGTACTTTGCTGGAATCATTGTTGTCACCATTCTACATGGACAGTCACACATTTTGTCATGAAAGATCAAACAGTGGATCATCTGACTTGTCAGGCTGTTGTCAAGTAAATTGAAGAACTGATGTCTGAGGGGGTCGGGTGGTGGTGCACTGGGTTAAGTGCACATAGTACTATGTGTAAGAACATGTGCAAGGATCTGGGTTCGAACCCCTGGCTCCCCACTTGCAGAGGGGGAATGCTTCATAGGTGGTGAAACAGGTCTGCAGGTCAATCTCTCTCTCTCTCTCTCTTTCTCTCTCTGTCTAACTCCCCCCAGTCTGCAATCCCCCACCACTTCCCCTTCTCTCAATTTCTCTCTGTCCCATCCAATAAAATGGAAAAAATGGCCGCCTGGAGCAGTGCTGGCACCTAGCGTTAACCCTGAAGGAAAGAAAAAGAAGACAGAAAATAAAGAAGAAGTAGAAGAAGAAGGAGAAGGAGAAGGAGAAGGAGAAGAAGGAGGAGGAGATGAAGAAGAAGGAGAATGAGAAGAAGGAGAAGGAGGAGGAGGAGAAGAAGAAGGAGGAGAAGAAGAAGGAGGAGGAGGAGAAGGAGGAGGAAGAGGAGAAGGAGGAGGACAAGAAGAAGAAGAAGAAGAAGGAGAGGAAGGGGGTCAAGCAGTAGCACAGCAGGTAAACCGCACATGGAGCAAGGATCCCAGTTTGAGCCCCCGGCTCCCCACTTGCAGGTCAGTCGCTTCACAGGCAGTGAAGCAGGTCTGCAGGTGTCTGTCTTTCTCTCCCCGTCCCTGTCTTCCCCTCCTCTCTCCATTTCTTTCTGTCCTATCCAACAACAACATCAATAACAACAATAATAATAACCACAACAACGGTAAAATAACAGGGTCAACAAAAGGGGTAAAAATAGCATCCAGGAACAGTGGATTCGTGGTGCAGGCTCCGAGCCCCAGCAAAAACCATGGAGGCCAAAAAATAAAAAGAAGAAGAACTGATTACTGATGTTTTGAACATGGTTGTGAGTGACTAGCCACCTGTAGACCTGTCAGCCTGGCAGTGACAGGAGGGGAGAGGGATGGCCGGGCTCAGGGAAGCGCTTGCAAACTGACTTGTTACCACTTCCTAGGGGGATGCGACACAGACCATGGGGTTCTCCCTGCTCTCACCTCACTTTACACAGTTTGTTGTCTACTATAACCGTCTGCCTATCAAACTTAAAAACAAACTGCCCACGGCAATTTTATCTTTTACAGCCAAATCATCCTGCAGTCAATTTCAACAAAAATGTTTATGAGGAAAGTATTTGTGGTGAAGAACTTACAGTGGAGGGGGGGGGGCAGGCAGTGGCACACCAGCTAAGCGCAGGTAGCACTAAGTGCAAGGACCTGTGCCTGAACCCCCACTTCCCACCTGCAGGGGTCTGCTTCATGAGTGGAGAAGAGGGTCTCTCTCCCACTCTATCTCACCCTCCTATCTCAACTTCTCTCTCTTATCCAATAAAATGGGGGCAAAGGGGCTGCCAGGAGCACTGGATTTATAGTGCCAGTACCGAGCCCCAGCTATAACCCTGGAAGCAAAAAAAGAGAAAAAGGAAAAGGTCCGACAGCCTAGATTTTTCCAAAATGGACACCCCAAATCTCACTTGCTATATTCTTACCTTTAAGTTCATGATTATTAAACAATTTGTTCTGCTTTTCAGCCACCAAGTTGCAGATGCTACCATGATGCCAACCTGACTTCCCTGGATAGACGACCCCACCATGTGTCCTGGAGCCCCACCTCCCCAGAGCCCTGCCTCACTTTTAGAAAAAGAAAGAAACAGTTTTGGGGTATGGATCCACCTACCAGCGTCCATGTCCAGCACAGTAGAAACTACAGAAGTCAGACCGCCCACCTTCTGTACCCCATAATGACGCTGGGTTCATGCTCCCAGAGGGACAAAGAATAGGAAAGCTTCCAATGGGAGAGATAGGAAATGGAACTCTGGTAGTAGGAATTGTATGGAATTGTACCCCTTATCCTATGGTCTTGTTGATCATTATTAAATCAATAAAAAGAAAAGGAAAAAAAAGGGGAGTCGGGCGGTGGCACAGCAGGTTAAGTGCATGTGGTGCAAAGCGCAAGAACTGGCATAAGGATCCTGGTTCGAGCCCCCGGCTCCCCACCTGCAGGGGAGTTGCTTCACAGGCAGTGAAGCAGGTCTGCAGGTGTCTGTCTTTCTCTCCCCCTCTCTGTCTTCTTCTCCTCTCTCCATTTCTCTCTGTCCTATCCAACAACAATGACATCAATAACCACAACAATATTAAACAACAAGGGCAACAAAAGGGAAAATAAATAAATATAATAAAAAATACTTCTAAAAAAAAAAAAAGAAAAGGTCACATCAGGGGCAGAGGCTTCAACACATGAATACTTGGGGGTGGGTGGACAGCACAGTTCAGTCCACAACACTTTGTCCTTCTGATTGTTGGGTTTCATCAGAGAAACCTGGAGCCAAATTCAGCTATATATAAAGCAGGGATAGGGTGCCAGCGACTGCCCGTGGGTGAACTGACTGGGATCTGGCTGGTGAGGAGAGGAAGGCGACACTGCAAAGCCCTTTCCTGGCCCCCTCTTCCCTTGGGGAGACCTACTCCCAGCTCCAGGAATGTCACTCCTGAACCGGGTCCTGGATTCTTTCCTCTTCCGAGGGCATCCAGAGGACAAACACCTTCTGATTAGAATGTTTTCCAAATACTCAACATCTGGCAGGAACAGTTACAAAGGCCCCTTTTGTACAGGGGGGAGGGTGGGGGGAGCGGGACCCCGCTGAGCTGGGAATGGCAAAGGGGCGGGGACAGAGACCCGGTGAGCGGGGTGAGGGTGAGGTCAGCAGGAGGCGAGCCCTGGCTAAACCAGACAGTAAAGGCCAGCCCTTCCTGGGCATGGGAGGTTTTTGAAAAGCTTTCACCTTATTTATGGTAAAGAAGGTGTAAGCAGAGGTGGCCACAGAGAGGGCGGAACCAAGACCAGGAGAACGTGCTCTGCGTCATTTAAAGAGTCATGTAACAGAAGAGCCACGGAGACACGGAGGGATTCACGTAAGAGCTTTGTCAGGTCTGGACAGGGCGAGACAGACAAACAACCACCATGAGCATGTGAGAAGGGGGCAGCCTCCTGCAAAATAACTCACTTGGAAGGTGCATTCATGGGGCCGGGTGGCCGCGCACCTGGTTGAGTGCACGTTATAATGTGCAAGGGCCCCGGGTTCGAGCTCCCTTTCCTCCTTAACCAAGCCCCAAGTTCAAGTCCCCCAACAACACATAGGATCACCACAGCAGCAGGGGAAGCTATATGGATGTTGGAGTGGTGTTGTAATGCCTTCTCTCTCTCTCTCTCTCTTGTTCTCTCAGAAGTGTCTGAATATAAATTTAGGCTGCATGGATGGTAGTGGCATACCTGAAGCAGGTATGCAGGTGTTGCTCTTTTTCTCTCCCTATCTCCCCTCCCCTTCTCAATGTATCTCTGTTCTGTATAAAAGCAGAAAGAAAGAAAGAAAGAAAGAAAGAAAGAAAGAAAGAAAGAAAGAAAGAAAGAAAATGGCCACTAGGAGCGGTCGATTTGTAGTGCAGGCACTGAGCCCCGGCGATAACCTTGGTGGCAAAATATAAAATAAAATAAATTTAGGCTGAGGGGCCGGGTGGTGGCGCACTTGGTTGAGCACACGTTACAATGTGCAAGGATCCAGGTTCGAGTCCCCAGTCCCCACCTGCAGGGGGGAAGCTTCTCGAGTGGTGAAGCAGTGCTGTTAGGTGTCTCTCTGTCTTTTTCTCTATTCCCCACTCTTCCCTCTGGATTTCTGGCTGTCTCTATCAAATAAATAAAGATAATAAAGATTTTTAAAATAAATTTAGGCTGCTTTGGCAGAGTCTCAGCATCTCGGAATTGGAATGGGCTTCAGGAGTCTGAGGACAAATAGGAAGTAGATAAGCTTCCCTTAGCAGGACTTGTGAAAATGCAGTATCTAAGGCCTTGCCCCAAACCCATTCAATGAGCAAGGGTAGAGACTAGAAAAATGTGACACTGCCTTTGGTAAACCCAACAGGTAACTTGAAAACACTCTCATTCAAGTGTAGGAAGGATCCATCCAGGTTGATCTGTAATATTTTCAAGAGTCTCCAGACTGTTTTGCACGGGAAGTCTAGAAATGGTTAAAGGAGCCATGAACACAAAGGCAATGTTTGTTTCATTAGTTTTAGCTCATGAATAGCAATTAATTGCACATGATAGTCCAGACATTGAGGATAGAAAACTAAGGAAGACAAAGTCGCTGTTCTTAGGGGGGAAAGCAGGGAGTGAAAGGATTGAGTATTCACAGGAGTTCTATGCATGGTCTTGTGTATTCTACAAGTAAAACATTCGGAACAATTATATAAATTTTAGCGACGTGAAGTAGTCTGCGTTTCCCTCTTGGAACGGATGACTATTTGCATGCCTCTTGTTTCTATTTTATGTATTTTAATGAGGGCTACAGAGGGTGGGTGGCAGGACAGGACACTGATGAGCTCTGGCTTATGGTCTTACTGGGGATTGAACCTGAAACCTCACAGTCTCAGGGCCAAAAGTGTTTGTTTTTTAAATTAATTAATTAAAAAAATTTTTTTTTAATTAATTAATTTAAAAAACAAATTATATTTATTTATTTGATAGAGACAGCTGGAAATTGAGAGGGGAGATAGAGAGCAAGAGAGAGACAGAGACAGAGGGACACCTGCAGCCCTATTTCACCACTCGTGAAGCTTCCCACCTGCAAGTGGGGACCAGGGGCTTGAACCCGGGACCTTATGCACTATAATGTGTGTACTTAACCAGGTGTGCAACCACCTGGCACCGGTTGTTGTTGTTTTAAGATTTTATTTCTTTGTTTCTGAGGAAGACAGGAGAGAGAGCAAGAGACCAAAACGCCACTCTGGTTCATGCTCTGCCTGGGACTAACCTCATGTTTGAGCGTCCAGTGTTTTAGCCACTGAGACACCTCCTAGACTGTCAGGCACACACTTCTTTTGCATCACCATGATATTGTAAGACAGCAGGGTTCAACTGCATATGGTTAGCAGGGCTGCAGCTGTCTCCCTGTCTCTGTCTTTCTCTTGCTCTCTAACTCCTCTTCCCTCTGGATTTCTGGCTGTCTCTATCAAAGAGGTCTATGCACAGAGTTATTTGTAATAGTCAAAAATGTGCAAACAGCCCAAATGTCCAAAGACAGATGAATGTTTAAAGAAGTTGATACACATACACTGGAGTACTACTTATCTGTCCCTGGGCAGATGACCCCACCAGTGTGTCCTGGAGTCCTGCCTCCCCAGAGCCCCGTTCCACTAGGGAAAGAGAGAGGCAGGCTGGGAGTATGGATCCACCTGTCAACACCCATGTCCAGCGGAGAAGCAATTACAGAAGCCAGACCTTCCACCTTCTGCACCCCATGATGACCCTGGGTCCATGCTCCCAGAGAGACAAAGAATAGGAAAGCTTTCAAGTGAGAGGATGGGATTCAGAATTCTGGTGGTGGGAATTGTGTGGAATTGTACTACTCTTATCCTATGGTCTTGTCAGTGTTTCCATTTTATAAATAAAAATTATAAAAAAATAAAGACAATTAGAGAGGGAAAATTTTTAAAAATGAGAAATTGAGGTAGGCGGGGGAGATAGAGAGGAAGAAAGAGAGAGACTGGGGGGTCGGGCGGTGGCGCAGTGGGTTAGGCGCATGTGGCGCAAAGCGCAGGGACCGGCGTAAGGATCCCGGTTCGAGCCCCCGGGAGCAGGTCTGCAGGTGTTTGTCTTTCTCTCCCCCTCTCTGTCTTCCCCTGCTCTCTCCACTTCTCTCTGTCCTATCCAACAATGAATGACATCAACAACGGCAATAATAATAACCACAGCGAGGCTACAACAAGGGCAACAAAAGGGGGGAAAAAGTGGCCTCCAGGAGTGGTGGATTCATGGTGCAGGCACCGAGCCCAGCAATAACCCTGGAGGGGAAAAAAAAAAAAGAGAGAGAGAGAGAGAGACCTGCAGACCTGCTTCACCATCACTCATGAAGCGTCCCCCCCACAGGTGGGGAGCTCAAACCTGGATGCTTGGTGCAGGTCCTTGCGCTTAGTACTTACTATGTGCTTATCTGGGTGCACCACATCCCAGCCGCCTATGCAAAAGACTTTCATGCCTGGTGCTCCTGGGTCCCAGAATCAGCCAGAGCTGAGCTGTGTTTTCCTCTTTCTCTGTGTGTCTTTCTCTCTGTATCTCTCTCATTGAAATAAAACAAATACAATTTTAAAAATCATTTTGTATCTTACATTCCCTTAAAGTCACTGTCTCCATGCCCTCCTTTGCCCCAGGCTCTCATGTCAGCATTTTCTCTTCCTCTTTGTTTCTAGAAATGGAATTATTCCTCTCCCATTGGATCAGGGGGTTGTGCCTGAGTGCACAGGAGTGGAGAAGGTGGTCAGGGTGCTGGGTGCAGAATGTAGAATCTGCTGCCTCCACCCCAGCCACACCTGCCCTTGGAATTAACCAGCACCCCCCAATTCCTTTGTGTTTCCTCTCTTTTGTGCTGCTGCCTCCTCTGCAGGGAGCCAGGTTTCAGATTTCCCCAACAATTCAGACTTGTCTCATGTTCTCTCTCTGGATATTTCACCTTTCAGATTTGGGTACTGTCAATTTGATGGTTTAGGGACAGAGTGGACAAGAATCTGGCCTGCTCAGTCTCCTGTACTTAAGTGGGAGCATTTCCTGAACTCTCACGGGGGGGGGGGGGCTAGGCAGTGAACCACAGGGCTAAATGCACATAGTATTAAGCACAAGGAACCACACAACTATCCTGGTTGGAGCTCCAGCTCCCCACCTGCAAGAGGAGGGGTCACTTCACAGGTGGTGAAGCAGGTCTGCAGGTGTCTATCTTTTTCTCTCCCTCTCTATCTTGCCCTCCTCTCTCAATTTCTCTCTGTTCTACCCAGTAAAATGGGGGGAGGATAGCCTCCAGGAGCAGTGGATTCATAGTGCAGTCACCGAGCCCCACTGATAACCCTGGAATGAGAAAGAAAGAAAACAAGAAAGAAGGAAGGAAGGAAGGAAGGAAGGAAGGAAGGAAGGAAGGAAGGAAGAAGGGAGGGCAGAAGGAAGGAAGAAGAGAAAAGAAAAAAAAATCCTTTTGTATCACCACCGTGCTAGCTCCCTTGCCCAGTAGAGTTTCAGGGAATGTAAGACATGAAATGCCCACCCAGTGGCGATGTCCTCTCAACTTCTGCTCAACAATGATCCCAGCTTCCCTTTCCTGGTGAGGACTCCTATTTCCCCCTTGAGCTAAAAGGAGCAAGAAGCTGGGAGCAGGATCTAACCTTTCCTATCCCTGCCGATAATGCCATTTTTTAGA